>NC_091444.1:13434213-13734213 GCF_964237555.1 Oryctolagus cuniculus | reverse complement strand
TTCTGCTTTAACTCGTGGGTTAATGAGTTTTATCAGCTTATTCTTTTACTGTGTGAAGGTGAATTTCCTATCACTTGCTGGGATTTCTAGGTCTCACTCAGTGAATGCCCGCATCCTGGAATTATGGGGCTTACTCAGTGGGTTCCCTCAATCCACCATCCATATGCTCCTTCAATTTAGACTGGCGGACATGAGTCTGCCCATACCTCAAATCCTCTCCCTCTGTTGTTTTTTTTTTCTTTTAAATTTTATTTCCCCCCATTTCATCTCCATCTGTGTTGTTTCCTTTCAGAGATGAGGCAACTAGCCTATAGGAGCAAAGTTTTAGGGCTGAATTGTAAAAGAACTCCTATTTGGTTTTCCAAGCCATGCTTGATGATGACTCAATTTTGTTGGCCATGTTTTGGGGACCCCAATTGCTGAGGAACCCTGCTAGTTTATTCCATGATCCCTTTTCTAGGACCTGATAGATCCCAACCCTTTCTTAAGCATTAGGTTTGAAACCGGAAAACCTGATTAAAGCCAAGATCTAAAACTTCCTGAGTATTTGGCCATAAGCAATTCAGCCAACCTTTAAAGCTTTAAATATAATAATAAATATAGCTAGTGATCTTTATTTTATTAAATGCCTCTCAGAGTTATTATAAGAGAAAAAAAACACTAGATTTCAGATAGGGGATGCCCTTTTACATTAAAACAGCATAGCATATGTGTGACTTGCATGCCATTTATTCCCTTTTTCAACTGTAGCATCTATTTTTTCCTACTTTTCATGGTAATTATTTTGGTGGTAGAAATAGGAAAATTTTATAATTTGGTTAGTCTCATAATATTTATTTTTCTGAACTCCACATGAGAAAGTTTATAGCAAAGCATGTCTCTTATTAAGTCACAAGCTGATGTGAGTAACTTATTCAGAAACTGATTTGTACCACTTGCGGCTAAAGTGAGTGTTGCATACTAACAGACATGTGGCTTGGAATTAGACACTGCCAGGTCTGAACCTTGTTCTGATACCTATTTTCTGTGAGACTGTGGCCGAGACACCTAACCCTTCTAAATTTCATTTTCCTTATCTATAAAATGGGCATTATGATATTCATCTCAGAAGGTTACTGTGAATATATATTAATATCATTTGAAATGAAAGCTTCACTCATCTCAGTTTTCAATTACAAAATCAAACCAGACTCAGTCTTATCCCCTATGCCCTCTAAGATCTTAGGACTGTATAATTATAATTCACATTTTTCATGATGCTTCAGAGATGGTACCTGCTTTAAGTTACCTTTTATGTCATCGACTGAGATCACATTCTGATGAATATTGTGACGGTGTTGGCTTTACATATTTTTATTCTTTACACAGGGTCATGTATGTCGGAACTGTGAAGAGCTCTCAAGTATTCTGAGAATCTCGTTCACACTCACAGGCCAGTGTGATAGGGAGTCCACTGTGTAAGGTTAGCTCAGTGGGAAGAACTGAACTGTGCACTGGGAGACCTGAATCATCAGATAGCTTAAGTAAGTCATTTGATCTCCAAGACCTTGATTTTTTGCATCATCTTTTATATAAATAAGTTGGTTTATATGATTCTTGAAATCCTTTAAACATGTTCTTTCTCTGGTCTGCATTAATAACTCAAAATTTAGGAGCAGCTTCCTGTATCTATCAGGCATTTATTATATAATAGATCGAATCATGTGAAATTGTCATTTTCGTAAATAAGTAAAAATGTCAAATATATGTAGGTTCATGTGATTCAATCTAATATTTTGGTATCAAGTATTTCAGTGTAGTAGTTGAAAGAGCATTTACTCAGTCTTCCAATAAGGGAGATCTCCAATTTATACAGGGATTTTTCTAGCATGATTGTTTTACCATATGATTTAAAATGAAAAACACTATGCAAATGAACTGTCCCAGCTTCTGCATTTTTTCTGGCTGTGTGCCTTTATTCTTTTGGAGGTCGTGTCTGGACATAATTGATAAGGAGGCCACGCAGACCTGGAGATTTGCTCAGAAGAGCTTGTGTACACCTGTGAAGCACAGGAAACGTGTCCAGATTCAGCCTAACCTTGCCCTGAACGATAAAGGTGCCTTTCAGGTGGTAAATGGGGCAGAGCTGGTAGTGTTAGATTTTCAACTTCAGATGAAGCAGCATAATAAATCAGTGTATCTACAAATACATTCTGAGGGAGATTTCTCATCCTCAAAACTTTCTCCAATAAAACAAGGTCCAAGGTATTCATGATCTGAGAAACTCGGATTTATCCTTCCCAATCCTCCCTTTCTCCAAAAGGCCAACTACGTATCCTTCTACACTATACTTTTTCAACTGAAAGAAATGCAAATGTCATTCTTAGTCCATTCCATAATTCTGCTACCATGATTAATGCACGCCATAAACTTGAGAAACTTCATACCAGTTCTGCTAAATTAGCTAAGCATAGATGCTTAAAAATAGTAAGGTGCATGTGTCTCTTTCAATCAGTAAACAAGTATTTACCACAGTATTTCTGACATATTGTCACTCGGATTCTATAGAAGTGCTCCCAGGGATGGGAGTTCACTTAGGTGCAGATCAACTCATTACATTATGGAATAGCTCTGATGTTAATTTGCTTTCTCTTACTGACTTGAAATCTGACAGATTCAACCCCTTTGTCTTATTTCTATATCGCACAAAATTGCTTGTGTATTCTCGGGATGGTCATGGAAGAATGTGGAGGAAGTTTAATGATTTCCTTAAGTCCTCTCTTCCCAGGAAAAGCATCCCTTTAGCCTTACACTGTTCCTATAACACCTTGCTGTAGATCCTGGCACCAATTGTTCTCCTTTGAATCTAGTGTCCAGAAGTAAATCTTGCTCTTTTAAAGTGACCTGGTCCATGTTGAAATCAGAAGGAAAATTACATCCCTTGTTCTGGGACAAAATTCTTAAGTTCATGCATCCTAAGATACCCTACGTAAAATTACAGTTTCCACTTTTGGAAACAACAAAGTAGTTCCTATTAGACCAACCCTTGAATAGAGAACAAGTATAAAATCCAGAAACAATAACAAAATAACATGGGTGAAAAAGCAAAAGTATTCATTAAACTGTAGGGGAATTTATACCACAAAAGCAGAGGGCACTGGGTGATCCCTTTTTTTGAGTGCAGCCCTCAGTCAACACCACATTGGTTAAAACTAGGAGAGAAAGTTGCAGTCTTAGTCCTAGAGAATGTGGGAAGAGGCGGGGTCCACAACTGCAGCTAAAAAGCGAGGCGACAATCTGGAAAGAGAGCTACAGGGGTGGGGTCTCAAACTCTGAAAACGAAGTCTGCTGAAATCCATAGCCAACCCCTGAGATACGCATGTGTGGGGTGGACTGTAAGCAATGGAACAGGAATCCAGCTGTGATACACCACGGGGACTGCTACAGAGTTGTGAGTTTGATTCAGTTAATTGATTCCTTGCCAAAACAGAATAATAGTTTTGGGGGAACAGAAAATAGTTCATAGTCTTGGCAGCATACAATCTACAACACCCAGGATGTCGTCTAAAATCACTAGACAAAGAAACAGGAAAATGAGACCACATGCAAGAGAAAGTTTTATCAGTGGAGACCAATCACAAGATGACCCAGGGGTTGGAATTAGCATGCAGATTTTAAAGCAACTATTATAACTGCATTGATATAGCTAAAGGGACACTAAATGCAAGCTGATGTAATCACTGCTCTTCTGATCTTGCTGTGCCACTAGGAATAAATTCTTATTTGTATAACCAAAAATCCTACATTTTCTCACTTAGTTACTAAGTGTTTTCTCAGTTAGTATATCCTGGCAAGCCTCATCCTGAAATATTTATCCTTATTAAAATCTAAATATTCAATTCAGAAAATGTTGTAATTACTTATGAACTCCACGTGCTACTGTAGGAGATGATTCCTTTACAAACATCTGTAAAGCTGTTGTACAGATGTGCTAAATGGTCTCTGCTCTTGCGAGGTTTATTGTTGAATGTGGTTTTTGCTTGCAGACATGGCTGATTAACTTACCAAACAGCATGCACCAGGAAAGGTCAAACCGGAAGGGAAGATCAGGAACAAAACAGTAAGATTTTCCTGCACCTGTCAGGGGCAGGATCCCTGGGGTATCCAATCAGCTTCAGGATTTTAGGAAAGACAGAGTTTGCCAGGCAGGGAAGAGAAGGGCCTGCAAGGAGGGATGATCCAAACATAAATGAAGGGCTGTGACAAGATGTGAGAAAGCTGTGAGGGAGGAGAGAAGTGCTGTGTGGCAGGAGTGGAGTTTGTGAGCACACAGGTAAGAGATGAGGCTGGAGACGCAGTTTGGGTCGTATTTATGAAAGGCTTCCAGAAAATCGACTGGGAGACAAATTTCAATCTCTACATGCTATGGGAATCCCCAAAACCCAGCACTGCCTGATGAAACTCCTGACTGTCCAGCAAAAGACTACAGCCAAGACTATAGTCAGGGACATTTCTGCAGCTCAGAACACAAAGACTCCCACAGGAAAAAAATTCTCTTAAAGTGTGTCCACTCACAAAAATTGCAAACCACCCAGGGAAAAGCTGTCAGAACTCAGCAGAAACAAAAATAGGAGGATGAGACCTCCAGGAGCTTGAGGTATCGGAGCAGTCTGAGAAGACTATTCATAGTTTCCTAAGTACAAAAAGTAAAATAAGGAAAAACCATTAGAATGAAAAAAACAAACAAGATGCAAACAGAAAAGTCGATGCGTAAGGCGGTTAAAAATGTCTAGGAATTTTAAAAGTAATGCAAATTTAAAATCCACCAGATGGACTGTTGGTGCTTGGAGGCCGGATCTGAGGAACATAGACAGAACGCAGTTACAGGGAGTGAGTGGGAGAGAAGGAGAAATGCTGTGACAGACAGACGTGGCCTCCCTGCCTGCTGTTTAATCCTGTGTGACCCTCTGCCCTGGAGTGTGGCTGGGAACTGTGACCTCCAACCAACAGACCCTGATACAGGTAACGTGAGATACGTGATTACATGTGCCTGATTACACAACTGTGTTGCATAAGGATGGAATGTTCATCTTGCTGGAATCTTTCTGTCCATTTCTGTTTTGGAAGCAGGAAGTAGTCAGGTTGGGGAACCCCATGTGGCAAGGAACTGGAGCTGGCTCTTGGAGTCGAGAGCTGCCTCTGGTCCACGGTTGCAAAGCAACTGAAATGGTCAGTCCACAGCCACAGGGAACCAGACTCCACCATCAACCTCTGTACACCTGGAGGTGGATTCTTGCCCTGTTGAGCCTCAGCTGTGACCACATTCCTGGCTGACAACTTAACAGCTTGCAACCTGATGACGTTTTCAGTGGAGGAGGCAGCAAAGCTGAGCCTCGGTGCCTGTTCCACAGAAATTGGGAGATAATAAGTTGCTGTGTTTGAGGCAATGTTGTTAACAGAGAAGTAGACCAATAATACAAATGTGTCACATATGGAGAATGGAATACGAAACTTGACAAAGCTGTAATATGAATCCCAGATTTATATACCAGCCCAGATATCATTTCATGAATTCCAGACTGAGGAATTAATAATTTGGGTCTCACATAGAGACTTACATTCATTCACTTATCCAATCAACAATTTTAAAAATAATATTCACCAAATTTAACATATCATGCCCTCAGACCTAGTATACTCTCTTGCAAATAATCACAAGTTCTTACAGCCTCAAACTTTGTTCATCGAGTCCCCTGTCCACCTCATTTTTGACAAATTAAGGTGGTGAAGACTTTCTTTCCTCGTGTCTGTCTTATTGCAACCGCCTCCTAAGTGCACCTTTCTCAGCCCAGTTTTGCCTTTCTTTGAATCCATCCTCTCAGGAGAAGCCCAGGTGGTCTTTCAGAAGTGCACATGGGATCATACCCCTTTGCTGTCTGAAGCCCTTCAAAGGTGCTCCGTGGCTCTTAGGATGAAAACCGAAGTCTGTGCATGGCTGACCAGGGCTCCCTCTGTGAGCTTGCACGGCCTCAGTCGCACCAGAATCTCAGGCCTTTCCTGCCCCGGGCACACTGCCCCTCCTCTGCACCCCTCCCACCTGAATCACCTCCACTGCCCTGGCTCCTCCTTCCACGGCCTGGCTTCCGTTTACCCCGGAATCTCAGCCGATGCTTTACGAAACCTCCTAGACCTTCTATATCCACCTTTAAGCTCTAGGCACGTTGGTGCTAAGATCCACCCTAACGCCCATCCACAATCTGTCCTTTCTGTTTAGCCACGTCTTCTATGAGCCGGCCAGCTAGTGGGGAGCGAACATCATGTCAACTTTGTAGCTGTACTCCCAGATCCTAGCATAGGCCACGACACTAGTGGGCATTCATTAAGCATTTGCTGAATAAGTAAAAAATGCAGACATGAAATAGAGTCTGTATGAGTCCATAATACTGGCCATTGAGAAACGGAGTTCTTTTTCCTCCTGGTATCCAACCTAAATCTCTAAACTCCAATAGCACCATTTCCAGAAAAAGTATCACTTTTAATTTTGCAAAAATTAAAGCTGAGTAACTTCTATTTTAAAACACAGAACTGGACAAAGGGTCTTTCAACAAAATTTATCAAAGAGCTTAGGAGATGAGATATTTTGAGACCTGGTATTCTTAAAAAAAAAAAAAAACCATAATTCGAAGAGTATGTACTTATAAAGGTCTCAGCACAGTCCCTGGCCCAGTGTAAGTTCTCAGTAGTGTTCACTGAATTCAGTTGCCTGTCCACACTATGAAAGCACTGAATTCCTCTAAACTTGTCAGTTCTCTTTACTTCCCCATTCTCCAAAAAGGGAGGTGATAGGAACCACCCCTCTTGTACACACACTCAAGGGATGAAGAGCCATGCCCCAGAGCTAAACATTTCCCTGTTTAGTGCAGATGTTAACATGAAAAATGAGCAAAATGAAGCCAGTTTTTATTCAAGTAAACACAGGCCCTGCTTCAGGAGCTAGGTCCAGAGGAGTTTGTGTGAATTTCTGTCACTTGGATGAGAGGTTGCTCTTCCTTAGGGCGAGGTGAACTATGGCTAGCTTTGGCAGGGATGACATAAGCCAATACTGAGAGCAATTAGGGTTGTCAGCAATTCTAACTATAGGATTACTTGCAAGGAGGAAAAGTACTTGGGCCCTTGACCTTGATGCCACAGGTGTTTACTTGATGCCACAGGTGTTTACATCTGTGGAAAGGGATCACAGCACACACACACACACACACACACACACACACACGCCTGGCTTGTGGATATCTTACCATGCAAGTCACTATCAAAGCAAATGAAGATAGGTATCATCAGAGGATGACAAATAGAAAATGCAGAAACAAAGATTTTATTTCTCTGTGCAAATGTATAGAAGCCATAGTCGCATACAATGCAGCTGAAAATACAGAGAATAAAGATAAAAGAGAGTATTTTCTATTAAGTCAGATATCTCATGATAAGATAATTGGAAAATAGAAAAGCAACTAACAACTGCAGTGACAACAGAATCATGAGGACTATACAAAAGAAGACGATATGAGTGAATATTTTTACAACGTATTTGGTGGAGAGCAGTTTATGTTTGGAATGGACTGTAAGGACATGATTACTCTACACCTAAAAGGGTATGAATGAGAAAATGATCCCTATAGTCTTTGGCTATCATCTATTTCATCCTTATTGCAAGTACTTCTGAAAGCAAATATTGCTGGGAAGGGTTAGCCCAAATCTTTTGTCCCGAGTCTCGCTTTGGAGGAGACCATTAGAAGCAGCAGCATGGCACCTGTAGCCTTAGATGTGAGGCAGATGGACGAGTATGGAGGAAAGACTTCAAAATTAGCTGCTCCCAGTTTGGAATACCTGCCAGCACTTTGTAGCATATGCATTTGCTGTATAAAATCTATTGCCATTGCACAGCAAAATGGAATGCATTTTCTTTGCTTCAGTAGTGTTATTTTGTTCTTCTGTTTGAATAGTAGATTTAGGTTTACCTTGGTCATTTCCACAGAAATAAAGGCTTTCTTAAAGAAATTAGGGCTAAATGAGTATCGAATATGATGTTCACATTTTCAAACCAGGGCAGCTCCTAAAGACATAGACACACTTGCAAAACGACATTCAGCAGCCAATTATTTTAGTTGCATTCTGAATTCATAGGATCAATGTATTTTCCCTTTACCTGAACACAAATGGTGCCTCCTCTGAAGGCATACAACTACACCAACCACACAAAAATGTTTAATATAAACGATATTATGCTTCTGAAGTTAATAAAAACATTAGAAAATATACTTTTTCCAGTTTTTACATTACAATCTCTACTAAAGCAAGATATATTAATTTCTGCATGTCTTGTGGATATATTATGTACATCCATTAATTGAGGTATATGTTTGAAAAAATGTTTGATTATGACAGGCATTGTGTTTTTATGACTTTTTAATGACCTGAAGAGGATAAATTTACTGGAAAATTATAGAAAAATACACTTTCAATAAACTTTCAGTTTCAGAATATATGCTTTTCAGCATATGCATAAACTTCAGTCCTTACTTTTCATTAATATGTTAAAAAGCAATTCCAGTTAGCCCACTTGATAGAAAAGCTAAAAACCTGTAAATTTATAAGGAATTAACAAAAAATTTGTCTAGTTGTTAGGAAATGTAAAACTATTTCAGGAAAAAGAAAAAGAGAAAGGGTTACATGCTGCTTTGTTTGATGACAGAAGGCTTTGTGAAGCACAGTCTGAGCGCTGACAGTAGATCACTCTTTTCCTACATGTTTAGTGATGGAAGTCCTTGCTTTCTCTTTATATAATGATCACATATCAGAGAATTGGCAATGAGTAATTTGAATAGCCTTGTAAACAAACAGCTAGATATAAAAGCAATCTGTAGTAATTTCCAGATTCTCACATCATTAATGCAGACGAGAATGAAGTGCATAAATGAAAATGGGATCGTAATGAATGACAGCAATTTAGAAAACGAACGTACCCACATACATGGGTGTGGTGGGAGAGGAGTAATTCATTAATTTTCACTGCAGTAGCTGTTCAAATGTGGAAGTGTTTGGAAAGATAATAGATTTTCAGTAAATGCCCTCAATAATAAGACATTTCTATGTGAAGAATGATAATTTTTCATATTTAAAGTTAGGATAGGAAAATATTCTATATACACACAAAGTACTTGTGGTATGTTTAAAACAGGCTTTGAACTTATTTTCATTTTTTAAGATGGCTTGTTATTTGTCTTTTAAAAAGAGATTCAAAATGAGTTAAAGCAGTCCAATGGCTTTTACATTTAGGAAAGTTCAAAGTATGCTAATAATCTTCCTGCTCACCCCACTCAACCACGGGCTCATCGTTCATGCGCAGGATGAGGTACGAAAGGAGCTGAAAGAGGTTCTGCCAGAGGAGGAGAGACACATAAAAGGAGAGGCCGCTTACGTCCAGCTCGCAGCGTTCCCCAGCGAAGGCCACGTCACAGATGCACTGGAACCTGCCGTGTAAGTCTCGGCACAGGCCTCCGTGGAAGCACGGGTCAGAGGCACACTCGTCGATGTCCTTTTCACACCTGGCAAGCAAGCAGAAACAGCAGAAGCCCTGTTGAGTGAATGCACTGGAAGTGGGGAGAGAAAAAACCTTTTCTCATGTACCAAGAACAGCACAGTCTTATCTACCAGTTCCCGCACAATTTATAGGCACTTGATAATGTGGGAGTTGTTCCTTAAGATTCCCTTCCCAAATTTTGGTTTTAATAGAAATAATTTGTGCACACATAGAATGAATTAGAATGAGAAACAGGTGCAAATATTTATAAACCAGGAGAAAGCTGGGCCATGCACAACCCAGTTCCTCCCTCAAGTGTGTTGCTGGTTTGCCACCTTGTAAATGTTGAATTTATTAGGTGCATACAGGAACCATGAGAGCAAAGATGCCTTTTAAATAAGCTTGTTTTACTTATTTGAAAGGCAGACAGACACACACACAGAGAGAGAGAGAGAGAGAGAGAGAGAGAGGAGACAGAGAGAGAAATCTCCTGTCTGTTGGTTCACTCCTCAAATGTTCACTGCAGCGCCAGGAGCCAGAACCCAAGCCAGGTCTCCCACATGGGTGGCAGGGACGCAGTACTTAGCCCTCACTGCTGCCTCCCGGGATGGGCATCAGCAGGAAGTGGAACTCAGGAGCAGCACTGAGACTGGAACCCAGCACTCCAATATGAAATGTGGGAATCGCCAGCAACCAGTGCACCAAATTCTTGACGCGAAGGCTGTATTTTGCCAACTTGAAGTGTGCAGAACACTGAGGAGTCTCCTGCATCTGAGTGAGCCCGTGGGTGAAGTGGAGAAATCCACCAAAAACAGACACACAGAAATGGTCTGTTTGCAGGAGATTTTGAATTGCTTTTCCTTGAAAGCCTATTTTCTTAACTGAAGCAAAGTAGGCAATTAGATTCTAATAAATCTGTTTTCCAGTGACTAAGCATTAATGCTGAATATTTTGATGAAATCACTCTCAAACTCCACATTTTTTTCAAAACAAGAAACAGCAATTCGAAGATAAACTGAAGTTTTCCTTTTCCTTGGAACATGATCACTTTTCACCCAATTTTCTACCAACAACTTGTTTTTCTGTAAATTTGCTGACTAATTCATCAACCACTCAGTCGGTAGATATGACAGTACTTTAAAAAAATTATTGAAAAAGGAATAAGAAGACACATTTCTTTTGGTGTAAAATATTTTGAAATCCATCCATATGAATGATTTTCAAAAAGTTTATGGGGAAATCCATACTATTAACAAACTGCATAGATTTCAGAAATTTTTGCACCAAAATGAACTTATTTTTTAATTTCATTTTCCATGAAGTTTCTGAAGTGCCCTCGTAGTTATGGACCACTTACCACTCACCATGTGCCACTCTGTTAAGACCTAGAGATACAGCAATAAGTGAGGTATCTCTTTTATTCTAGGAAATTCATACAAAAATCTTAGCTTGCAGAATCTCATAGATTAACTTATAATGTTGAAGCTTGATATAAATAATCTTGATTTTTTTCCCCCTACTCTTTCTCTCACCTTCTAAAAAGTGAAGCTTGCAGGTCTGGAATGGAGACTAATCACAAGGCTCCAATTGAAAGGGGATGAGGTAGTGAGAAGGAGGGATCCACTGAAGGTATAAAGGAAAAAGAAAACATCTTCCAAGAAAAACAACTCCTTATCCTGTTGAATACCAAGCATAGCTGAGACATTCTATTTTCCTTTTTTGGCTTATGCTTCTGGGCTGGAAGGAGACTTCCCTGATTAGATCTGAGCAAAACTTGACAACTTGAGGGAGCTTGCCAAGCACTCAGTGTCCTGGGTGGGCTGCAGTGCTCACACCATCCATCACTCAGAACCCGCCAGGACAACACTCAGGTGGAGGATTAACCGGGCAGGAGAGAAGGCAGTTTATTACAGGATAGTTTCTCAATATTCTTGGATTCTGTGGATGTTTCACTTCCCTGGGCCTTGGGCGATTGCACAATGTGTGCTAGTCTTCATCTGGCTATACCTTCTCACTTTCTCACCTATTTCTCTTTTGAACTAAACAGTGAGCAACATATACACGTGCATAATAAGTGTCTTTGGAACTTTCACTAGGGGTCAGTTAACAGAGAGTCAAAATAAGTCCATGAGCATCCAGGGAATTAATAGTGCATCATTAAGAACTCTGAAAATGCAGAATCTACGGAACACAGGTTCACTGTTCTAGAAGCTATTTTGCACCAGAGAAGTTTATGCCAAGGAAAATTCTCCTGTGAGAGGAAAGAAAACTCTGAACTTCCTTTACTTTCTATGTTCCAAATCAATAATTTGATTTTAAATACCAAATTTTTAAATTAATAAATATCAGAAGGAAGAGAAACATTTGTTACAAATAGTGACTATGTCTAAGCAAAGAAAAATAATCCAAGACTTCGCTTGAGTGCTGTATATAGCGCTGTTAAGCAGAAAAAGTGAGGTTAAGCCAGGAAACAACCAGCATGTAAAACAAGTTAAGGAATTGTTCAAAATTTAGAGCAAGAAAATATCTGCAATATTTTGAAGTTATATGGAAATGGAGGCCAGCTGTGTAGGCTCTGAGCTAATAAATTGCATGGGAGAAATTGATGTGACGGAAAGTAGAATGTAACTGAGGGCTCTCTCCCTTCCATGCAAATACACGTGGACTGCAGGGGCCACTGGAAGCCAACCAGGGATGGCAGGCTGTGAAGGAAAGGTTGGTCACTGACTGCTATAAGGGGAAAAGGCAGTGATACCCAAATTCCCTGCTGTTTCATAAAATCGGCAAAAGAGCTCATCTGTGATGCCAAAAGAGCCAGCTGAAAAAGGGAAACTCAAGTCGATTCAAACTGTAATTACAATGAACTGCAATATACTCATCATTTTACCACCTATTTTTATAGGAAAAAATAAGTCAGTCAAAATCTCTGACAAATGTGTTTGACTAACTTATTTAATTTGTTCAATGTAGGACATTTGATTAGAGACCAACACATCTTACCCAGGATGACATACGAAATGGAGAAGCACTTTTTCCATTTTCTTTTAATTGTAGTGAGCAAAATTTATTCATGTAGTTGTGTCTGCATATCCTATAGATAAGCAGAGGCTTTAATCCTACCAAAGCATACATTTTGACTGGCATCTAATCTGTCACGTACCCTCTCAGCCTCGGTTCATATGCAAAATAGAAAAAATAAAATCTTAAAATAAGAAATAATAAAAAATAATAAAGCCTTGCAGAGCAATAAGAATTAGGTGATATTTGAAAGGTGCATGACACAGTGCTAAATAGATGGTTTGCTATTATCTATGTATGCAATATCATTACCCAGTGGAGCCCTGGTTTGTAACTGTTTGGGGAACACAGATGTGGAGCAGGCACTTTCTCCCTTGTCCTCACCTGCTACTAGTCAAAGGCATATCCAGATTCACCTGCATTTGTTGCAGGTCTTAGGTTGTATCCCTTGACAGCTCCTGCAGTGGGTAAAGAAGAGCTGAAAGGTTTCTCTGTGGAAGGGAGCATCCTATGGGTAAGGAGGATAGACTTGGGCTTGTGGGTAATTCTAGCAGGCGATCCTTTCAGTGAATTTATTTTACTTCAAGAGCAGTTGTGTTTGTATCATGTGTTAAGAGTTAATGGGGGTTGGGTGGGGACTGTGAATCTTGAAGTACTTGCAAGAAAGAAAAATAGCAATTACACTATACTGTTTAAAAACCATGTTTCCCTATTAGAAGTCTTGGCTGATAAAGTGTTCTCTACTTTGACCTACACTGTCATTTTTCTTCTTTTTTATTGTTTGACTCTGCCTGGACCCACATGTCAGCCTAGATTTTCCTATGGGAACTGAGATGAAAAAGCACAGGAGAAAACGAACTTTCTGTTCTTTACCCAGAATTCTCCTCCATCAAGATCTAGTGTGACTCACCATTCTCCAGTAAAACCGGGCCGGCAAGTACATTTGAACTCCGCCTGCAGCTCTGTGCAGTTGCCTCCGTTGTAGCAAGTGTGGTTTGTCTTCTCATTCCCACAGACCACCGAGGGTAATCTGCTGTGTCTAGAGAGATAAAAGGACAGCCACAGCTGTTCGTCTTGTTCGTTTCATTCAAGGAAACGTTTTGCAAAGTTCATATATGCAGTCGATGCCAAGCTAATTAAGTTCCCAGGCTGGAGGAGCGACAAATGCGTAATTGCACTGCATTATACAGGACTCACTTTCTCCCGCAGAAGGCTCCTGCTGCAGGGTGTGTAACAAGCACGGCTATCCATCTTGCACTTCTACGCAGTTTTTATTCGTGAGATAAGATCTATGCCATGGGATGGCAATAAATTTAGTGCTGGGAAGGGACATACTATCGCTAGATTTGCTGCCGCTTTGCCAATAAATCAACAAAGGCCATAGGAAAACTGCATCTCTATAAAGGCCAGGAAAGCAAGGACAACACTCTGGTACCCAAGCACTCATGTGATTTCTCTGTTGGCTTTCAGAGCTGAACTGCAGTTACCCTGCCAAGACTTGCTGCTTCCTATCTAATGATTCATAGTGCCGCAGAATGCAAGCCAAATGCTCTCCGGGAGGTTGTGCAGAGCCCTCAATAGGAGCTGCGTGTGAATTCAGAGTATGGCTCTCTTGGATAGCCACACAATGGTACATAGTAAAGAATCCTTAACACAATGCAGAACACATCATTAGAAGCTAAGCAGAACTTCTTGCAGGCAAATCCAGTGGCTTGAAAAGACTGGTGTTTACAGGATTTTAAGAATGACCTTTGACCCACACTGCACATGTGCACGGTAAGATATGCATCATAAGTCTTCAGGAAATGTGAAGGGAATTGAATTTTGTCCTGCTGTGTGTGCTGTAGCTAAAACGGAGAAAGGAGACTATATGATGGTGAATCTCTTCTCACCAGAACTAATCAATTCTATTTTAAAGAGATATCATAAGGACTTTCAAAAGAGCCGAAAATGTCAACCAGCTTTGAAAGAGGTCAATTAGCAATGCAAATATGAAGCTTTATATACATCTTAGCTTCAATAAATAATTTCTGAATCTCATTAGTAGGTACTTTTGAGAAGTTCAGTCTTTGAGAACTTGACTTTGATGAAGTAGGCAGAAAAACATTCTGGTGAACTAGCTACTAGGGCATACACGCTTATTTTACTTATCCAAAGTCACTGTGGAATACTGATTTTCATCCTGAATTTCTCTTACTTTTAAACAGGCCAGTTATGTTGGCAAAGGAGTCCTTTACCTCAGAGGAAGTAACATCTGTACAACTTTGTAAGTTGTAGGAAATGATACTAATGCAAATGAATTTTGCGTACAATTCCATTGTCACATTCTGGAAAAGATTTTAAACACTGATTTGTTTACTTGATAGTAAATCAAATAGTTCTGCATTTCCTATTCTTGTCTTTACACACAAACACACATGCATACACATACACATGTCCACACACACATACATACACACATACACACATATCCTTTAGATTGTCTTTTAAACAATTATATCCTTATATCTTACTATGCCCCTCATTAATTAATGATAAAATCATCCAAACATGTTCATCTTATATTTGTCTGAGAGTCTAATTTCACCTTTTGAACACTGTACTTTAATGTGGTCTTTTCAGGATCTGACAATATTTACCTGCCTGAAATAACCCAGAGGGCTATTTTAGCAGTGGAACTCATATCTTCCCTAACAATACTAAAATCCAGCCTTTGGATTTATTGTCAACATATTTGTTTCCCGAGGCCTTAAGGCTGTCAAACTTGGGCGCTCTTGCTCCTAAGATATATTCTAACAAACACGACTAAGAAAACATCTTGCCTGACGTCTGATTGAAACCCTGGCATTCTTACCCTAGTACATCCCAGTAAGAGAGGTTCTATCTTTGCAAGACCAGTGTTAGCCCTCTTCAGCACAGTACTTTTGTTTACCTAGAGGGAAGAACTTTCCTATGTGATGAGGAGAATGGAGGGCATAGCTTCAAAGACCGAAGTTCAAAGGGACTTTATACTCACCTGCAAAATTTTCCTGTAAAATTTTCTGAACACTGGCAAGAATAGCCATCAGTCTCACTAATGCAGGTGGCTCCATTTGCACACTGATGGCCCTGGCAGTTGTCTATATGCACTTCACAGTTCACACCGGTATATCCAGGCTCACACCTGCAGTGGTAGGCTGCCAGCTGGTCAGAGCAGTTGCCATGGATACAGGGACTGGAAAAACATTCGTCAACGTTGAGTTCACAGTGTGTCCCTGACCATCCCAAGGGACAGTAGCAGTGATAAGAGTAATAGACGTCTTCACAGTTTCCTCCATGCAAACAGGGGTTGGGGTTGCAGGCATTTAACTGCAAACAGCCTGTAGCCACTGGATTTCTGGAGATTTTGAGAAACTGCTCCTTCTGAGGTTTAGGAGGGAAACCTTGGCCATTTTCAAAGTAAGAGAGATAAATGCCTCCAATTTCAATTGTACTTAGGCACCCTTGCATGCCCTTCATGCTGTCAATAGCTGGGCCACCCACACGGATGTCTGTATTATCCTTCAAAAAGTTGAGGTTTCCAGTGGCAATTGAACTGGTTGCAAAAGGTGCTTGGTTGTCCACTTCCATGTGCCACCTGGAGGCCTGGGCCAGTGGGTTTGCCATAGAAAGGGTCACTTGGTGCCATGTGCCATCGTTCACAGGCTGCACACTTGTCAGACTCAGCAGATCAATACTGTTGCCACTCTGTAACTGAAAGAATAATCTAGACTCTTGGATACTAACATTAAGAAATTCAGGCTCTTTTTCTGCATGCAATATTTGTACATTTGCATCTCTTGTCCTAAAACCAAATGTGATATTGGTGAGTTCTCTGGAAATGTTCCCGTTGCTTTTGAATAGTATTTCACCACTTTGTTCACTAAAAACAGCATTTGCAATACCTAGGAAGAAAGAAATGTTAATGAACAAATTTGTTATATTGAGAATGTTTGCTTAATTACTTCCACTAATAATAATGATGTTGTGTTAATGACACGAGGCATTGATTGTTTGATGTAAGCTAGGACCCTGCTAGCTGCTTTTATATTATTTCTAACCCAACACTCTTGATCATAGGTGTTATTATTATTATTGTTATCCTCATTTTATGAAGAAGGAATTGAGACTTATGGTGTTAAGTAATTTGCCCATGGTCATGTAATTGATAAATAATATAGCCAAAGTGTCAAACCTAGATGATCTGATACTAAAATCCCGACCATATAGACCATATACTTTTCCCATTGAAATACTAATGCACAACAATTTTTAGTTTGAATTTCCTCCCACAAAAAACCACTGATTACCTACTTTACACATAAAGAGATTGAGCAGAAAAAAAAATTACAAATCCAGCTATGGTGACACAGCATGGCAGCAGTGGAGTCTGGCTTCTGATTAAGCTGTCCTGTTGGCATTTAAAATCAGCATTCCAAATGACTGATCATTCTTCTGGCAAACTCCAATTATGCACCAAGCTACCGGCTCTGTTCCCATATCCAGGTAGTTTCAGGGAGTTGGGGTAAAAATACACAAACACATTAATCGCTTTCATTTTATGCACACGTATTACATGTGAGCCCAGCATTTTGGGGCAATCTTACGGCATTTCTCTGCAAAAAGGGTTTTTCACACTCCACAAGATCATTAACTCAGTACTATCTCTTAAGACAACTAATCTTGCCTCAGTGCGCGACCATGCACAACACCATCACGAGGAAACAGGAAAAATAAGAATGGTCTCAGCTCTCAGCAAATCTGTCCCTGCAGTGTCAGGATCCACTCCACTTCCATCCTGATCTGATGGATGTACTGTCCTTACTTTCATTCAAGGTCAACCCTTTCAGCTCAGCACTGGTTCCTGTTCATTTTCACCTCTTTAAGCCATTGTTCCTATGTTCATCCCTTTTCTGTCCTGCACGACCCCCCTTCCCCTTTGGTTTGTCTCATCGGTACAACAATGTGCTTAATTGTCCCCATCCTAAAAAGTGAAAATATACACAAGTCCCAAAATCACTGCCCTCCCACCTGGCTGCTTTCTTATTTCTCTGTTCTCATTACCAGCAAAACTTTTCATCATCGTTTTATTTTCTTATAGTCTCCATTTTCTTATCTCCAATTTTCTCTTTAACACAGGCCATTCAGGCTTTTGTCCCAGTCACTTCACTGAAACCCATCTCAAGGTCACAATAACCTGGGTGTTGTTCAATCCAGTGGTCAATTTTGTTCTCATTTTGTTCCATTTTTCAATAGCAATTGACCTTATAAAACTGTAATTCCTTATTTGTCGGCTACTGCACCCAACCACCATCAGCTATCATGTTGGCTAATTATTTCTTGGTGTCCTTATTTCTATGACTCTGCAGATCCATAGCACAACCTCTCCTAAGCCCAAGAGACCTCCATTAGTCTTCATCATGTAAAGAAATAAATCTTGATTCCAAATACCACCCACAAGAGTCCATTGCTCTGATTCCTGGCTAACTGCCCAACTTCAGTTTCTACACATCTTCTTCCTTTACATGCCACTGCCAGAGAAGTTGCTTGCCATGCCTTGAAGACACCAGACTTGCTCCCAACCCAGGCCTTTTACACTTGCTGTGACTTAGGCCTGCATTATTCTGCCCCCAGATCTTTCCGTACCTGACCCGACCTTGATGTTGATACCTGTCCACGTGCTACATCCTCTAAGAAGTTCTCCTCTGCCTCCCCAGGTTAAAACACCTTCTTCCCTGCATCCGCTCTCCAGCCCATCCTCTCTTTTATTTCCTTCATGGCTCATATTATCATATGAAATTATGTGAGAATTATTTATTTGTGGGCAGGCCCCTTAACTATCTTTCAGCTTGGAACACGAACTTGGTGAGACTCCAGGATCTTCTCTGTTTAGGTTTGCCTCAAAGCACTATGCCTGGAATATTGTATGGCATACAGTAAGTGCTCAGGAAAATTATGAAATGAATAGTCTACAAAAGTAACTTCCATCCTTTATTTTGGAGAGTGAGATAATGATTAGAAACCACAGCAAGAGGAAAACATATCATCCAAGTGTTTTTATTCAAGTGTATTGGTTGATGGGATTAAAATTTCACTTGATTTGGAATGGAAAATTAAGGAGAAATTGGAGTTTAGAGAATGAAATAACAGCAAGTGTCTCATTATATGCTTTTTTTAAATTTTTTTTTTTGAAGGTAGAGTGGACAGTGAGAGAGAGAGACAGAGAGAAAGGTCTTCCTTTGCCGTTGGTTCACCCTCCAATGGCCGCCACGGCTGGCGCACCATGCTGATCCGATGGCAGGAGCCAGGTACTTATCCTGGTCTCCCATGAGGTGCAGGGCCCAAGTACTTGGGCCATCCTCCACTGCACTCCCTGGCCACAGCAGAGAGCTGGCCTGGAAGAGGGGCAACCGGGACAGAATCCGGCGCCCCGACTGGGACTAGAACCCGGTGTGCCGGCGCTGCAAGGCGGAGGATTAGTCTAGTGAGCCGCGGCGCTGGCCCATTATATGCTTTTAAGTCAATACTAAAATGACAACTGCCCTTGGCTGTCCAACACTGGAAGGAAAAATACTGGCTAAATTGCTTCAGAGACCCGTTTTACTACCACTGCTGAGAGCCTGAGCTCCCTTCTAGAGATCCGAGTACAAACCACACACACAACCACATTTATACTCTGTCTTTTCTTCAGGGAGCTTTTTTTTTTTTTTTTTTAATAAGGAAATACACTTTATTTTTTTATTTTTTATTTTTTTAATTTTTTTGACAGGCAGAGTGGACAGTGAGAGAGAGAGACAGAGAGAAAGGTCTTCCTTTGCTGTTGGTTCACCCTCCAATGGCCACCGTGGCCGGCGCACTGCGGCTGGCGCACCACGCTGATCCGATGGCAGGAGCCAGGAGCCAGGTGCCTCTCCTGGTCTCCCATGGGGTGCAGGGCCCAAGCACTTGGGCCATCCTCCACTGCACTCCCTGGCCTGGAAGAGGGGCAACCGGGACAGAATCCGGTGCCCCAACCAGGACTAGAACCCGGTATGCCGGCGCCGCTAGGCAGAGGATTAGCCTAGTGAGCCACGGCGCCGGCCTCTTCAGGGAGCTTTGATGTAATAAACACGCTGGTCTCTCGAGTGAGGTGTCAGTGTGTAAGTCATGCTTTAAACCATGGTAGGACACGGAGAGGAATGACTGAGGTCCTCACGGGGGACGCAGGATGAAGGACGAGCCTGACCTTTGAGAGTGTGCAGCTGGGTCAACTCTGGTCTCAATATACTTCATTTGAAAAGGAAATACAACAGTGTTGTAAGACCACATAAAATTAAAGTTATGCAAAACGGCAAAAGTAGATTCTGGGGTTCACATCTGTCAATTAAGAAACTGATTTACAATTCTTACTGTGGATCTCCAATTCGTTTTTTTTTCTTTTCACTAAGATAAGTCAGGCTTTCAAAAGAATGCTACTAGGACTCTTCTGGATGCCAGGGCCAGGCTCTTTCTGCAGCAGCACTGTGATAGCAGTAGACATTCACTCTGCTTCTTTTTGACCTGTGTGTGTCCAGAGCCCACAGTACTTTCTGTGTAGACTGAAGAGAGGTGTACAGCAGGGCTGTTGTTCTAGGGCTGCTCTGTGTTTAGAAATCCTACTCTTGGGGCTGGTGCTGTGACATAGTAGGTTAAGCCCCTGCTTGTGGTGCCAGCATCCCATATGGGCCCTGGTTCAAGTCCTGGCTGCTCCTTTTCCAATCCAGCCCACTGGTGTGGCCTGGGAAAGCACTGGAAGATGGCTTAAGTGCTTGGGCCCCTGTACCCATGTGGGAGACCAGGAAGAAGCTCTTGGTTTCAGATCACCATTGCAGCCATTTGGGTAGTGAACCAGTGGGTGGAAGACCTCTCTTTCTGTCTCTCCCTCTCTATGTTTGTTACTCTGTCTCTCAAATAAATAAATAAATAAATTATTTTTAAAAAAGGAAAGAAACCCTACTCTTTTTTCCCTGTGAAAATGTACAAAATGGTTTGAACCTCTCTGTGGAATGCACCTGGAACTAACAACTTTGGTATTTCTATCAAAAGATTAACAATAAAATTAATAATTACTAAATTATTTTAAGTAAGTAGTTCAGAGACATAATGTTGGGAAGATCGTGATTAAATTCCTGTGCCATATTAGAAACTAGATTACATTCCTTATGCCAAGTAATCATGTATTGTATGTACGCATAGCTCACATTTCTTAAATATGAGATATAAATGTCCACAAAGTCTTCTAGAAAATTTCCCCAAGGTGCTGGTGCAGTGGCCCGGTAACTTGATCCTCCGCCTGCAGTGCCAGCATCCTCCTATATGGGCGCCGGTTCGAGTCCCTGCTGCACCACTTCCAATCCAGCTCTCTGCTGTGGCCTGGGAAGGTAGTAGAAGATGGCCCAAGTACTTGGGCCCTGCACCTACGTGGAATACCAGGAAGAAGCACCTGGCTCCTGGCTTCGGATCAGCACAGCTCCGGCCATTGCAGCCATTTGGCGAGTGAACCAATGGAAGGAAGACCTTTCTCTCTGTCTCTCCCACTCACTGTCTGTAACTCTGTCATATAAATAAATAAAATCTTTAAAAAAAAGAAAATTTCCCCAAGTATATAAACAGTGCAATGTACTCAATATAGGACTCTTTAATGTTTTTTTAAAATATAGAAGTATAAGAGTAAATATATTTTTCTCTTTCCTCAGTCAATTTGGGACCCAGAGTAAATAAGATGTTACTACTGATATCAAGTCATTCTATCCTCCAATTCCATTCCATTATATATATATATATATTTTTTTTTGATAGGCAGAGTGGACAGTGAGAGAGAGAGACAGAGTGAAAGGTCTTCCTTTGGCGTTGATTCACCCTCCAATGGCTGCCGCGGCCGGAGCGCTGTGGCCAGCGCACCACGCTGATCCGATGGCAGAAGCCAGGTACTTATCCTGGTCTCCCATGAGGTGCAGGGCCCAAGTACTTGGGCCATCCTCCACTGCACTCCCTGGCCACAGCAGAGAGCTGGCCTGGAAGAGGAGCAACTGGGATAGAATCTGGCGCCCCAACTGGGACTAGAACCTAGTGTGCCAGCTCTGCAAGGCGGAGGATTAGCCTAGTGAGCCATGGCACGGCCCATTCCATTATTTTAGTGCAGTGTTTCCTAATGCAATTTACGCACTTTTGCAGATTTTGTACTTCATATCTAGAGCAGTTAAGTGAAAATATTCAGTACATTCAAAGGCAAGTAATAATGAACTTATTCCCTTAACAAATATTTACTCACACCTTACCCACTTTGTATAGTATTCCAAGGGTTAAATGCAATGTGAGAAACCACATAGAAACTCTCTTTGCCTTGAGAAACTCACATTCTAGTGAGAAAATTGATGACAAACATACACACATACGACTGGAACAAAATACCAAGGAATGGCAAGGGATGTTGAGAAAAATGAAGCCAGAGGCGAGGGCATGTGGGTAGAAACCTGAGTAGATGAAGAAGACCACCCTGAAGCTCTGGGTGAAGGCACAGGGGTGTGGGTGTTGTGCTGCAGCCTCACCCGTCCCGGTGAGAATGGGGTCGGACACAGGAGGCATTTTGAGGACAGCTCCGCAGAGGGTTCTATTTTCCTCACTGTGTGGGATGGCAGCTCTGGGGATGGAGGTGAGGGAAATCAAGGCAAACAAATTTTTTTTCTTTTCTTTTTCTTTTCTTTTTTCTTTTTTTCTTTTCTTTTTTTTTTTTTTTGGTGAGGAAACTTAGTAGCATGTTTACATGTGGATGGAAAAATTGGTGGTGCTGGAGAAAAAATTAGGGGCAAAGTCTTTGAGTAAAGGAAGAGTTCAGAATTCAGTGCTGACCTAAGGAGCTGCCAATAGACGGGACAGAGGACGCTGGGAAGCAGGAGAGAGGACAGACCATGCGAGCAGTGTGGTTAGGGCAGGGCTCTGCGCGCCAACTACAGGATTCCCGTGGGATTTGGAAGGAAGTTGGATTTGGGAAGTTGTGTCCTGTGGGAGTGAAGATGGGCAGGAGAACCGTTCACAACGAGGGACACACTCAGCAACCCCCAGCCGAGGGCCGGCTGTGCCGCACTCTTCACACACAAGGTCACAGGAAGACCTCGGGGAAACCTGCCGAGATGGCCATTTCACAGGGAGGGGAGCTCCAGATGATGAGGACAGTGGCTCATCCATGCTTTCCTTGGAAATCAGTGTTACGTGATCACGGGTCTGGGTTGTGCATAGCTATGACATCTGCTTCCCATCCAGACACCCAGAGGCAGGAGGAGACAATAGGCCAGTGCTGTTTATTCCTCTGCAAATACTGGGCCTATGTCACTGCTCACGTGTGAGTGACAACCGCCAGTCTCATGAGCAGGCCTTGTCTGTATGCTCTTTCTGAGTTTCCTCTGGGAACAGCCGAATGCCCCATTTCACTGGGAGAGTGGTAGGTGTACACTCTACTTACACTCAAATCCCTGAGATACCACCTGGCACTGGGCTGCAGGAGCACACGGGCTGAGTAGGCACCAGTGCACCTGCTCGCAGGCCTTGCCAGTTGTGTGTGCCGGACAGGAGCAAGAGAAGTCATCCCACAGTGGGTAGCAGATGCCTCCATTGTGACAGGGCTTGGACTGAATGGAAAGAAAATCAAAAGTATAAGAACATCCCGGCACTTTGATATGAAGAGGTGACATCACATTCTCTGTTATTTTTAGGTGCTGATTTCCCTAAATCTTTACATTTTATCATTTCAATATCCATTTTTAATTGAACAGAAGAAAACCACCTACTACCAATGTCAACTCCTTTCTAGGAAATCAGGATGGAGGGGGGAGAGGGTAAATGAGAGACAGAGAGTGGGGAGGATGAGCCAGATAGAAAATACAAAAAATTCATCTGTAACACAAGGATTTGTGAAGAATGACAATGTTATCTGTAATTTACAAATGCCTCGGCAATTTTACACGTACTAATCAATCTTTTGGGGTAGAGATCACTACTCCAGTTTCCACAGGTGAGGGAGCAGAGGCCCTCTACTTGTCCAATATCCCATCAAGAAATGAAATGCAGAAGGTGGGTACCCGATCCTTTGCACTGGTCCTTGATGGCCCACCCAAAAGTTACTCTGCTTCTGCATCAGACAGATCACTAGTATTTGAGTCCTCACATGGCCACTCACAAAAATATTCAAAATAAAAGTATTTAAGAGGACACTTCTTAGAGCCCAAACTTTATTTATCCCATATCTACCACTAATAGTGATTTAGTTTATAGAATCTTTCTAAACCTTGGTCTTTTACATCTGTAAATAATGTCAATAAGAACAGTAATAATGTCTGCCTTATACAATAGCCCTTCAACAGAAATGAATGGAATAATCCATGGAAAACAGAGCCTGGGGCAGTGGAAGTATTCTTATAGCAATGTTGTAATGATTCATTTGTATTTATTTATTTAATTTGAAAGGCATGGTTACAGAGAGAGGTAGAGACAGAGAGAGAGGTCTTCCATCTGCTGGTTCACTCCCCAAATGTCTACAATGGCTGGAGCTAAGCTGATCTGAGACCAGGGACCAGGAGATTCTTCCAGTTTTTCCACATGGGTGGAGGGGCCCATGCACTTGGGCCATCTGTTTTCCCAGGTGCATTAGCAGGGAGCTGGATCAGAAGTGGATTAGAAGTGGAACCAGTGCCCATATGGGATGCTGTCACTGCAGGCCTGGGCTTTAACCTGCTGTGCCACCACACCTGCCTCCATTTTTATGTATTTAAAACCAAGTCTAGTATATTGCAAGAACCGAAGCTCAAAAAATGTTTAACCTAAAATGTTTACTTCCTTCCTTTGAAAGGTCATGTGGAATTTATGGCACACAAAATATGTCAAGTAAAACATGGGCTCTGAGAAGTTATATTTCAGAGGATTTGAACTCCAACTACTGCAAGAAGTTATTGCCCAGATTTTTTTTCCTGTTGACTTAATAAAAGTTTATAACAACAGTAGCTGGTCATCTTAGATGAAGCTAAAGGTATCCTACAAGAAGAGTTAATTCAGTTAAACCTCAGGGATGCCATTAGGAGTTTAGGAGTTACAGGTTGTTCAAGATGCCATTGGGATACCTTCATCCCACATCAGAGTGCCTGGGGCTGAGTCTTCTCTCTGATTCCAATTCCAATTTCCAGCTAATATGCATCCTAGGAGGCAGCAGGTGATGGCCTAAATACTTCGGATCCTGATACCCATGAAGGAGACCCAGACTGAGTTTGGGCTCCTGGCTTATCCTGGTCCAGCCCCTGCTGTTGCTGACATTTAGGGAGTGATCCAGCGGACTGGCAATCTCTCTGTGTCTGTCTCAGTCCCTCCATATGACTCTCTCTTTGGCTCTTTGCCTTTCAATAAATAAATAAGTAAATAGACAAGTAAATAAATAAATTTAAAAGCTTAGAAGCTAATATATTATTATTGCTAAGTAATTTAATTGTAGGGCTAGAAGTCTGCAGCTAGAGTTCTTTGGGGTTGGCTAAATCAACCCTGATGCCATAAAATCAAGGTCACATTATTAGGCATCGAGGTGTATCCCCCAGCTTTGCTGTGAAAATAGAGATGAAACATTATTCTATTACTGGTGGGTCAGTTACATTGTCTTCAGAATTACTTTCATGAGTCATGAGTTTAGTGAAATAAGTTTCGTCTTACAGCACACTGTAGTTGGTATGAATAATCCTACCTTGCAGATGTTGTCTCCACTACATCCTTGGGTCACGTTGACAAGAACTGGGTTGCGGGAAGTATTGTTCGTTGAATTTGGGAAGAATTCCAGATTTTGGTGGTTTAATCGTATGTCTTGGATGCATCCTTTGAAGAACCCACCACTAACTTCAGTCTCTTGTCTGCTAGGCAGGCCGCCAACGTAGATCACATCCCCTCGTTGGATTTTCCATGTAGGAGTAGAAATAAATGCGAGGTTTTGTGAAGACTGATAGAGTTCAATTTTATTTGGCTGGATTTTCAAAGATATAAGATGGACATTTCCATCACTAAGAACAAATTTTACTACTAATTTGGGAGAGTTTGGGGTCAGCATTGCTAGTCTGCCATGTTCCAGCCAGACACGGATATATTGATAAGTGCTGTTTTCCAAAGCTAGAATCAAGCCTGATGGTCGATGAGTTCGGATAAACATAGAGATGCTGAAGTTCTCTCCGGGACTCTCATCAAGATTAAAGACAGCATATCCAGTTGAGTCATCCTGGCCGAATCTGCCTGCTACATACTCTTCAGAGTCCAGGTCGAAGATGAGAAACAAAAGAAAAAACATCTTATGACTCAAAAGTAAGAAGGAATGGGAGATGAACATCTGTTCACTTGTATAAATACATACATGGGACAGGGTTATTCCATGGAATAACAGTTTGGACTCATTTTCTGAACATCCGAGTTTGTTTTATCCCCCAAGTGATATCATTTCAGTTTGTAGTTAATAGTTGAGGCCCGTTGATCACAAAGGAGAAAAAGATGGGTTCAGACGGTAGAACAACAGGCATACCTACACTCCAAATTGGGGGAAGACATATTTGGGCAAGAGCAACATATTACAGATATGACATCTATCAACAGACCATTCAAGCAATCATTATCCTTGCTCTTTGGAGGCATGCTGAAGCAAACAGGTCTTTAAACCAAATTATTTTTAGGAAAGGACAGAAATCAAGAATTAGATTGGCAAAACCACTTTGTGTATGACACTTCACATAATGAGAGGCAAGCAGTGGAACAAAGAAGCTGCCTCCTTCTATTGCAATGGTTGGGAGTAGAGAGGCATAAGAGACAAAGGAGTAGTAGGGAGCAAAGCTGAGTAATGAGCCCACCCAGTGTTTTCTGTCCTTAGAGGAGTTAGGACTACACTGATGTGGCCATACTATTGACATGTGCCTCACCTCAACAGAACTCTTGCGATGTGTAACAGGGCAATGTGACATTTTAAAACATTGAGGATATATAAGAGCAAAAATTCCTATCTGCCTAAAACTTACCTCCTAGTTGGAGGAGACACATCAGATACAGACAAGGAAGGAAATTATATAATATGTCAGGAGGTGAGAATTCATTAGTATAAAGTAAATCAGGTAGAGGAAGGGAACAGGGGGATTTGGGAGCAGGACTAGAATTGTGAGTTTTTTATTTTTAAAATAATAATTAGTGAAGAACCCTGAAAAGGTGACATTGGAGCAAAAATCCAATGAAAGTGGGCACATTATTATAGTAATTCAAGAGGGAAATAATGATAGCTTGGATCATAGGTATCATGGAGTCAGTGAGCAGGAAAAGGCTTTTCAAAAATGTATGTATTTTAATTTTAATTATGTATTTATTTAAGAGGCAGAGAGAGTGCGCAAGTGAGCTCCCATCTGCTGGTTCACTCATACTAATGTGCAATGGCACCCCTCCTCTAAAAAAAAGGCACCCAGATGGCTAGAAACTCAACCCAGGACTCCTATGTGAGTGGCAGGAACTCAATTATTTAAGCCATTACCACTACTTCCCAAGATCTTCATTAACAGGGAGCTGGGATCAGGAGCTAGAGCCGTGATTGAACCCAGGCACTCTAACATGGGTTGCAGACATCTTAACTGGTATCTTAAACTTTAGGCTGAATGATGCCCCTCAAAACATTTGATGGTAGAACGAATACAATTCTCTGGTACAAGTTCATCTCAGAGGTTTTTGACCCAAGCAGTTAAATGTCTGAATTCTTGTTTGCAGAGATGGGAAGAACACTGGAGATTATTTTGAGAAGTACAGGTCCAAACTAAATTGGGATGCCCTATTAGTGACCCAGGTGGAACTGACTAGTAGTCAGTTGACACAGAGGTTCAGGAAACATGTTCTGTGTTAGCCGTAATTGTGGGGAGCAATCCGGACTAGACTAAGTTACTCGAATTAAGACTTATTCTATGCATCTGCTCTCCCACAATATGGCGCTGGGAGAGAAGTAAACAGCTTCCGCACAGCTGCCTCCAGTTCAACCAATTAACTGTAGGACTTGCTCCTGATTGGAGAGCAGCGTACTCGGCGTGTGGGCAGCCGAGTTGGGATTGGCAGAGAAGGACTATAAAGGAGGAGAGAAACGGCATGCACCGGGAACATCTATGGGGAACATCTAGCTGAGGGAACACCTGTGCAGCCCCCGAGAAGAGCCGGCCGGCGGTGTGCCGCTCCCCTGCGGAAGTGGGGAATGTGGCTAGGGGGAACTGCCCTTCCACGGAGGTGGAAGGGATAGTAGCTAACCCGGGAAGAACCAGCAGCAAACCCGGGGAGGGCCGAGCAGACGAAAGAACAGCGCAGGGTCCTGTGTTGCTCCTCCACGAAGAGGGGGAGCGACAGTAATAATTTGTCATTGTAGATAAACTAAGTAATGCCATAAGACTTTATGAGGTTGCTGTGAGAGTGAATATTTGGACAGAAAACAAGAGGTCCAAAACCTGAGTCTTAAGACACTGGAGAAATGGAACATCAATGATGACCTTGGCAACAGCAATGTCCAGATGATATTTCTGTCCTCACATTTTTACATCCCAGGCTCAACCAGAAAAAGGATGATATTACAGCATGTTTGAATGTCATCACATAGTCCAGTTAAGGCTTGGGCAGACGTAAGACATATTTTAGTTGAGCTGAATTATGGTGAAACTTGCTGAAGCAGCTATCTGCGTTTGAAGGCCTCCTGAATAAAAGGCGACATTTTCAGATCTCACACTTGCTTTCCTACAGGAACACTGCGTTTTGAATCTGCATTTGGAGACCACCTGCTCCAGGCAACTGCAGGTAGCTTTCAAAGCATACTGTTAGATAAAATAACCCTTTGAAGGGGTTAACATCTCTGAATGTACGGCAGCACTCTCGTGTGAGATAAAATGCTTCATAAGAAAATCGGGCTCTTGAAGTTGGTGAGGTTTGAGGATTTGCACTGAATCACTCAACCTCAGGGGTGGTAGGGGACTGCAGGTCACCCCAAGACGCCTGCAGCCTCACTTTGTGGATCCAGATTAAAAGACAGAATGCAGGGCTGTTCTGTATTTTTTTCTCAGAAGCTTGACTCTCCAGCAGTCCTATTCTTCAGAAATCACACACAGTCAGAGTGTACGATTTGTGACATGATTTTAAAAACACCTGAAGCCACACATGACAAGGTTGTGGACATGGAAGGTATGGCTCCATATGTGTTGTGTCATGAAGAGGGACAGCATATACTGGTGAGAAATAATTCTGACCAGCTTTAATTATTGATGGGTTTCTACAAGATGAAATTTAGTAAGAATGAACAAAAGGTGCTTAGATCTAAATATGTCTTCATAGGTTTACGGTGAGAGAAACAGGGCTTTGGCATGAGTGACAATGACTCAAAGTGAGGCAGTCGTGAAATGAGGCTACCAAAAGAGAAGACCATTATGTAGAATGAGGGAGTTTAGGGTTCTGTGCAGCTGAGTCTTCAAGTACATTCAGGCACCACCACATTTTAGAAGGAATGTGGATTAGCACGTTTATTCCAACACAAGCAGGCAGTTGATGAAGTATCTGAAACTATGTCTTAGGGTACACCTTGGAATATGCAGCTTGGATGGTTCCAGACACTTTTCTTAAATATTTAAATATTTTCAAGAGGAAGACAGTCTAACTTTTTTTTTTAATTTGTGTGTCTTCAATAATTACAAAATGGTCCATGAATAAAATTCAGGGACAGATCATAGCTAAATATAAGGAGAAAGCATCTGTGAGATTTTTATTAAGACAAGTGAAATTCTCCATTCCTGGTGGTTAAACTGGAGTTTGGGACAATGGTGCAAAAAAGTTAGTCATGGAATGAAGTGCCTTCTATCCTAAAGAAATGTAATTCTAAAATGCTAAAATTCTCAAAGACGGAGCACAGGCCTGAAGAGCAGACATATCTAAATGGGTTTTATGAATCAAATGCTGTCCAAGGGACAAGGGGTACATGATGCATTTATTCTGGACAATTATCTTGGAAACTCTATAATCCAAGCAAGCTACGGATAAAAGATAGTGCTGAGATAACCTTATAGACAGACTGGGAATTGAACTTAGGGAAATCTTTCTCAGAACTCTCCTCATTGAGAGATTATATAAATTTTTTTAAAAAGATCACTTTGGAAATCTCTGTGTCTTTTGTGTTTAGCCAACCAAGGAAATCCTGTGCCTAGTCTGCTTGTTTATTGCAATGTGTATCATGATTGTGGAACACTGAGCAAAACCACAAATTGGGTGAAGCTTGCCTTTTTTTTTCAGTGCATTGCTGCTCTTTTGAATATACATGTGCAATGACAGAAAGACTCCCTGTTCTCATGACTGCTTCTTAGCATTTTTTTTGTAGTAGGAATAAACTCCACAGAAAAATTTCTCATAGATAACCACACATACAGAGTATTCTAATTTTTGGCTAGGAGGTGACATGAAAAATATAATTTTTCCTTAAAAATATACAGAGAATTTTTGAGGGAAAAAAAAAGATCTTACAGAACTCCCTCCCTCTAAAGTAATCATTTGAAGCCAAACATTTTCTTGTGGATTAAGCAATTCCACGTAGCATGGGGTATAAGGAAATGGGGATGTAGTGGGTAACCAATTCAGCAACTTGGTTTAAAAAAAGTTAATTATTTTCCCAAGTTGGATAAAAAATAAAGCAAGCCAGAAGCCACTGGATTGAATCCCCTCAGTCTATTTGCTAGGACAGTCAGCATCTCCATGGTCAGTACTAACCTCATGGGTCACTGCATCTGGAAGCCGGTCAAAATGAATCCGCATCTGTTTGTTATTTTGTATATGTAGTAAAAATATTGCCTTAGGTCAATTAAATTTTTCTTCAAAAAAAGTGAACATTGCCTCAGCATAATTTCCCCTTTTCTCCCTTAAAAAAATCACTAACCAACTTGCCACTCCACTTAAAATATTACATGGAGCTACGAGATGCCATACCTCATTGTCAAACAGGGCCACGATTTGTAATGAATGCTGTCGTGGGGGGAAACCCGTGAATAGTTTCTAATAATTCTTAGCCATCTGAACATGGCCCAGGGCTTGGCTAAGACTGGTTTTAATTTTACTTCATATAAAACAGGGAAGACTATTTACCAGATGTTGTCCTATTTCAGCTTACTCTGAAATCTTGGAATAAATTACAGCTCAACTTCAAAGCAGTCTGTAACAATTACCTCACAGATTTTTTTAGTGCATGATAATAATAATTAAAAGAAACAGGTATGCATTGCTCACTATCAACAGCAATCTTTGAAATGTTGTTGAAAATTAAGGATTTTGAAGTACATTGCACACTGTGATTAGGTAGAGAAATTAGGTAACTTGTTTATGGCATCTACCAAGTGTTACTGTTGTTATCTTTCTTTCTTTCCTTTCTCCCTTCCTTCCTCTCTCCCTCCCTTGCTTCCCTCCTTCATGCCTTTCTCCCTCCCTCCCCTCCCTTCTTCCTTCTTTTCCTTCTTTCCCCTTCTCCCTCTCTAACTCCTTCCCCTCCCTCCCCTCATCCTTTTTTTTCTTAAAACACCTAAGAAGGGGGACGGCACTGTGGTGTAGCAGGTAAAGCGGCCGCCTGCAGTGCTGGCATCCATATGGGTGCCAGTTCGAGAGCTGGCTGCTCCACTTCCCATCCAGCTCTCTGCTATGGCCTGAGAAAGCAAGAGAAGATGGCCTAAGTCCTTGGGACCCGTGTGGGAGACCTGGAGGAAGCTCCTGGCTCCTAGCTTCCAATTAGTGCAGCTCCAGCCATTGTGGCCAACTGGGGAGTGAACCAGTGGATGGAAGACCTCTCTCTCTCTCTCTCTGCCTCTCCTTCTCTCTCTAGGTAACTCTGATTTTCAAATAAATAAATATTTAAAAGAAAGAAAAAACCTACGAAGAATATCCGTTTTCTCCAATGCAATTCCAAAAAAGATAGTGTGAATAAGATAAGATTTATAAATGCACTAAACTTAAGCATGATTTTGGAGCAAGTATGAATTACATACTTGAAAAAGTGGAAGGAAGTGAATATTTACTGAGAAACTACTGTGCACAAGATACTATGCCAGTACATAGCATTGACAAGCTTCAAATTCATTTGGTTAGGAGCTACGTGCTTATTTAGCTCTCTGCATGAGTGAAACTCATGTCCTATGAATCCACTCAAAATTAATTAATGCATATCGCTGCCCTCTTCCTTGTCCTCAACAGTGGCAACCAGCAGCGGACGTCCTGAGGGGTCATTATATTTTGTAACGGACAGTAGCCGGCCGGCTGTTTCTACTGTGACTGCTCTGCTCTGCGGCAGGGCGCTCCTGGGCACCCAGCCTTCTCTCACCTCTCAGACAGTCGGGGCCTGTGTAGGGCCTGTAGCAATCACACTGGTAACTAAGCCACAGGTTGGTGCAGTGTCCTCTGTTTTGACAAGGTTGATTTTCACACCAGTCCTTTCTCACACAGCCTGCCTTGACATTCGGTGAAGAGCCCTGTGCAATGTTCTCCAGGGTGATGTGATGCAAATCGATTTTAATGTCTTGGAGACAGCCTACAAAGGAAGGTGTGGGCGCTATATCAGAGATGTTCAGCAGGGCGATGGTCCTGTTGGTGGCGCCCACTGGGAAACCACCCAGAAAGGAGTCGTGTGAAGCACAGATTGACTGATGACTTAGAAATGGAGATGGAGCTGTAGCGATGCATTCGTCTTTGCAGGAGCTGTCCTTTAAGATAAGAGTCACGTCCTCTGCAAACGTGGCCTCCACGGGATGCCACTCCCCATCGCTGGTGTTGTGGGGAATGTACAGAAGCACCTTGGACTGATTACGGACTTGGACTAACAAGTGAACATAGCCTTTCAGAAGCGCCAGCTTGACAAACACGTCCCCGTGGCCTCGGAAAAGCAGAAGTGTGGTTGGCTGAACAGTCTGAAACCTGAGGGCTATGGTGCACACGGAGTCCACGGGGGGATCTGAACCACTTGTGACCCACAGGAAGCCATTGCCCTCAAACGAAAATGTGGTGATGATTTCACACAGGGACCCTGTATAGCCAGATGGACAGAGGCAGCTGAATCCGTGCTGGCCATCTTGGAAGTGGGGAATGCATATGCCATTATTTCGGCAGTGGTGGTGGGCACAGCCCAGGAGCACGTCAGAACAGTTCTCTCCTCCATAAAAGATTCCAGAAAGATTATCAAATGGGCATCGGCAGATATAATTCCCAGGCAAGTTCTCACAAGTACCACCATTTTGACAAGGATTTGAAGAGCATTCGTCGATGTCTTCTTCACAGTGTATTCCTGTTAAACAAATAAAGACTAAGTTATAATTACACATATAACAAATAGATCGGAAAAGGAGTTTTCATATAATTTTCACGCATAACCTTGCAGAAGTGCAGGGCTAACTCAAGTTTAGGAGTGTAAGGGAGCAGAATGTAAATAGTGTTTGAGGAAAACTGAAATGGATGATGTTACTCCACAACTATTGTGAAGAGACCCGCGTCATGGCAGGCTTTGAATTTTTCTCTTAGAAATAACATGCCAAATCCAGTGAGTAACTTGAAGTGTCACACACACACACACACACACACGCAGCACTGGATATCATAAAAATGGGACAAAAAAGGAAAGACTGTTCTAGTGGTAATGCTAGACATATGTGATTTGCTTGAGGGCTCCTTTCCCAGTTATGCCCTGCATGGCTAATTTCACTGTATTCTACTTGGAAACAATGATTATTAAAAAAAAAAAAAAGATTTGCTTATGTATTTGAAAGGCAAAATTAGAGAGAGGAAGAAACACAGAAAGAGATAGAAAGAGATCTTCCATCTGCTAATTCACTCCCTAAATGGCCACCACAGCCAGGGCTGGGCCAGACTGAAGGCAGAAAGCAGGCACTTCTTCTGGGTCTCCCACATGGGTGTCAGGGGCCTAAGCACTTGAGCCATCTTCCATTGCTCTCCCAGGTACATTAGCAGGGAGCTGGATTGGAAGTGGAGCAGCCAGTCTCAAACCAGTGCCCATATGGGATGCAGGTGTTGCAGGTGGCAGCTTTACTTGCTATGTCACAACACTAGCCCCAGGAATAAAGATTTTGTCTTCTGTCATATTTATAGTTCCCCACAACTCCTTAAACAAATGTCTGCAGTATGTAAGGCTGGTAGAAGGCTCTCACCATGGAGTGCTTCTACAGTGAAAGGGAGGCGTTTGCTCCTAACATGGAATTCTACCATGAATGGTGACATCTATTCCGTAACAAGCTCCTGCTTATAGTTTTGACTTCACTGTCATTTAGTCTTTTCCTTACTTCCAAATCAAAGAAGTATATCTAATATCCAATAACCGAATTATTAGGATTGACTTCATCAAGGTGAGAAGAATGAGCTTTTCCAACAGCATTCAAATGAATAGTGAAAACAAAAACTGACAAATGCATAGCTCTTTCTGGGTTCTCCCCACACCTTCTTCTATATGTTTATATTCATGCTCACCACGACTTTCTAAGATTTCCAGGGTCTATATTCCAGTTCCTTTTAACGAAAGTGGAGGTTTAGAAAGAGCGCTTCTGCAATTCGACCTTAAATTAACTAGGATTTTAAAATACAATCTGAAACTCTATTTTTAATTGATAATTTAGAGTATTTTCATTTATTGTATTTGAAATTTAGAGTATTAAATTATATTGATAATTTAGAGTATTCTCATGTATTATATTGGCTTTCCCATTTACCTTTATGTCTAATTTAAGACTTAATCAAAAAGCTCCTATATGGATCACACTGGATCTGAATTCCAGCAAGACTGTGTGATCTTGAACAAGTTACATTCACTTGTGTCAAGCAGTTAAGAGGAATATTGGACAACTTGTGAGGTAAGAATTAGTGAGAAGAATTTCCTTGCATCTAGATTAAAATCTCCAGAAGATCTCATGACTTTTCTGCTCACATTTCAAAAATAGTGTCATCATCACTCTTAAAAACCTATAGTGCAGGCCGGTGCCGTGGCTCACTAGGCTAATCCTCCGCCTTGAGGCACCGGCACACCGGGTTCTAGTCCCAGTCGGGGCACCGGATTCTGTCCCGGTTGCCCCTCTTCCAGGCCAGCCCTCTGCTGTGGCCCAGGAGTGCAGTGGAGGATGGCCCAAGTGCTTGGGCCCTGCACCCGCATGGGAGACCAGAAAAAACACCTGGCTCCTGGCTTCGGATCAGCGCGGTGCGCCGGCCGCAGCACACCAGCCGTGGCGGCCATTGGAGGGTGAACCAATGGCAAAAGGAAGACCTTTCTCTATGTCTCTCTCTCTCTCACTGTCCACTCTGCCTGTCAAAAATAAAAAAATAAAAAATAAAAAAAAAATCATGTTAAGCCACTGCTAACAATGCCGGCATCATATCTGAGAGAGCTGAGTCAAGTCCCGGTTACTCTGCTTCCCACTCAACTTCCTGCTAATGCGCCAGGGAAGGCATTGGTAGGGTGGCCTAACTGCTGGGGCCCCAGCTGCCCATGTGAGAAACCAGGATGGAGTTCCTGGCTCCTAGTTCTGGCCTGGCATGGACCTGGCTGTTATAGCCATTTGGAGAGTGAACCAGCAGATGAAAGAGTCTCTCTTGGTTGCTCAGCTTTTCAGATAAATAAATATTTTTACAAACATGTAGTAAATAGAATATCCCATCACACATAATGATCAAAAGTGTCAATGCAATTTAGAATGCAAACTTTTTTCTCGGCAAAGCCAACTTCAGGCTGTCCTGAAGGAAGACCTAAATGATTTCTCCCTTGTTTCCTATTCCTTCGCTCTCTCAGGTTAGGTGTCATCCTCCTGCATCTGAAGACTCCTCAAGCAGCTGAAAAATCCAACCTGCCTTGCCACAGCTTCCTCTCCTCCGCTTCCCAAGTTTAGGTGACACTGGAGTTGTCTCTGAAGCTACTTTCATGTTGCTTGGGACTGGATCATACCTGCCAACTCTAAATCAGAGGTAGGCTGCAACTGAACACAGAGGTCAGTCTCTCCAAGGCAATCTCTTTACAGATCCACTGCTGGAAACTGCCCTCAAGAATTTCCACAGAACCCTGAAAGCAGTGTCAGCTGGTCAAAAGCCTGAAGCCCATTATTTGCATTTTGACATTCTGCATTTTGATATTATTCATAATTAACTTTGGTGCCTGACAGCAACCACAGCTTGACCCCTTCATTGAAACTTCAATTTACCATTCTTTCAAATTTACAAAACATCTACTCTGTATCACACCCTCACAGAATGCTATGTGAGATGTGAAGAAAAAAGTACAGACCTGACCTCGGTATGCTTACAATACAATGGAATGAGAAATGTCTGTGAAGATTCTTTGTATATAGCAGGTTCCCACAGAATGTAAGCAGTATGTGAGGATCCAAGTTTGGCAATATCACAGCATATTTAGCAGTTTAAGGAGAAGACTTGGAATGAGAGAGAATGATAAATCTTTACAGATAACTCAATTTTGTAAATTAAATAAACGAATGCTGATTATATATCTATAATGTATAAAGTACTGTGGATAGCATGGAGTAGTACCTAGTTCTCCTTCAATGCGTTTAATGGAGTAAGACCATTTGTGAAACATTAAGCGACTGACTAAGAGCAAGGCTGAAGAGCTATCACTATGCAGTATGTTGTGGACTCTATCTACGCGGTGAACTACTGAAGTAACAGCTGCTGCGAAGCGCCTGGAAAATCATACCACTTAGGGATGGGCTGGGAAGGTCTTGTGGGGACAGAGCTCAATGCACCAGCTTTTCAAGTACAGATCACATTGATAAAGAGGTCACTGCATGCCTAAGTCAGCATATAAACAAAATGTTTTCCTGCAAAAAAGCCCGAGACATAGGGAGTTGACAATGAGTTTTGTGATCTGATTGGCGTGGAGGATTTATGTCGGAAAACCAAGTTAGAGGTAAGAAGTAGCTAGACTGCAGAAGGTCTGGGAACTTACAAGTTTTTTACTAATTTATTTCATTTTTATTGATTTACTTATTTATTTTTCTGGCAGTGGGAAGCAATGGGTGATTGTTGAATAAAAGACCAACGTGATTTCAAATAAAGATCTGTCCCACAGGAATATGTAACACAGACAGAAACAAGTAGCAACAGAGAGAGGAAGATCAGCAAGCCAGCTATTAAAATTGCCCACACGTAAAACTATGAGGGCCTGAAAAAGGACTCTAACTTCCTTATAATTTACTGTATCCTTCTTTTATTTATCTTTGTCCCACAAAAATTATACATGAAAGCACTTTTTTACTATTTGCTTGCTGTATTTTTTCTTATAATTCCTAAAATTTATGCATTTGATCTCTCACAAAATAAATGCTAGCAATTTGATTATGTCCTTTCTTTAAATATAAACAGGGAGGCTAGTTTTAAATTTGACCATCATTAAAAAGAAGGCAAAAAAGCCTATATTAGCATCAAAAGTCTGAAGAATGAAAAACATAGTTATGTATGATAAACCATGATTTATACTATTTATGGTACTCATACTGACTTTTAAAAAAGTTTATTGACATCTCCATTGTAAAATAAGGTCAAATATTTTCATTAACAGTTGGAAAAAACATTGAAATATTTGTATTGGTTATTTGGCATGGTAAAAACAGGATCTGCTGTCAATCAAGATAAAAGGATTAGTCAATATTGTAGGATTACCTGTGACATTCATTCTTCTTAATTAGGTATTTTAGTTAACTATGAAATGATTGTTTATGTCCAAGTGTTTACAGTATGAGGTGTATTACTTAAAGTTTACTCTTTTTTATGTGAAGTCAATTCACTTAAGTAAATAAAAACTATCACTTTGTTTTATTTTTCCAAAATTCATTAGGGTATCTAATTCTATTATCATATTGTGTTTCAAAAGTAATCATTTCTGCTAGTATATTTTGAAAATTCATCAAAATAGGTTATACAAGTTTCCTTCAAAAGTTCATGGAAAATTTTAGTTAAAAGATGTTTATTTTAGTCTAAAAATTTTGTAATACATGTATAGTTTTTTCAAAGTTCACATTTTCATGAACTTTATGAAAAGCACTCATATTAATGAATAACAAAAACACAGGTATAGATGGGCTTTATGTTTTAAATATTAATGTCATTGGCTATGAGAATGACTTTTGACTTTTGCATTGTTCTCACTTTGTTAAAAGGCATGGGTAGTGAAATATTTAGTTGAAAGTACTACACAGACTTATATACTAATAAGTAAGTTTCATTTTGATCTGTTTTAATCAACTTGGGTGTTTTCTTTATTTTTATACTGAGAAATCTAAGAGGAAATTAAATGTAAAAGCCAAGGACTCAAAGCATGAGTATATCCACTTTAGTGTACTCAAAAGTTTTTCTTTTCATTCAATAATAATATGTTACAGCATTAAATATTGTTAAATAAACACCTTTAACACTCTGATAACATATCTATTAGCTTATATAAGTAGTAATAAAAGAATGAGTTACCTATGAACATTGCCATTAAAATGGGAAAACCACGTGTCCAGGTTCCAAACATTTTCTTAGGGGGAAAAGAAAAGAGATGTCCATCCAAACATCTACAGGATTGACAGCGCAAGATTCTGACGATTTTGTGCCATCTCTGATAGTGTAAGCTCGTCTTTCAATGCCACCTTCTTCTGCTCAGGTAGCGAGTGTGAGGACTTATTTTTGACTCATTTCCCCTCCCCAAGCAGGATCAGTGAGGCTTACTGTAAGTCTCATCTGTGCTGCTTACCAGACCGACTTTATATTCTTAGATCCTCTCCCTGCTTTGCACGTGGCACTTCCCCCTTTTATGCCACACTAATGGAAGCTCACAGTATTGCAACACTGACATGGACTCCATTATCTTGGAAAAATCAGTTTTGAGAAATCAAAGTACAGACTGGCATTTTGGCCAATTCAGGAAAATTTATTAACAGTCTAATAAGACAACTACTAGAATTCACTTAATTGGAGCAATAAGAAGAAGTATAACACCTTTTAAGAACAATGTTTTTCCTATTATAGAAGATCAGGGCATGGTTTCTTCTCTCTTCACAATGAAAATGCTGGGTTTTGGTGTTATCTTTTTTCTGTTTTGCTTTTGAATAATGGATCAGAAATTCATGGCCACTTCAACTCTATTGAATGTCTATGCAGAGAATGTAAGGGAGAGAAAAGTTAAGGAAAAAGAGCAGAAGTATTCGTCAGAGAGACTGAGGTGAGAGCTGCGTTTTGCCCGCAGTCCCTGCAGGTTCCACATCTGGGGACTCAGCCTGATCCAAAACACACATTTTAAACTGTGTCTGTACAGAATATGTAAAAACCTTTTTGCCTTGTTATTATTTACTGAATAATACAGTCTAAAGCAATATACGTAGATTTACACTGTGCTAGACATTAGAGGTATCTAGAGCTGCTTGAAAGTCTACAGGAGGATTTCACAGGCTATGTGCAAATACTCTTCCATTCTGCATGAGACACTCAAGCATCTGCAGAGTTTTCTATCCAGGGGTTCCTGGAACCAATCTCCTGTGGATACTGAGGGACAACTGCTCGTGTGTTGTGCGCTCAGATTGAAAATTCCACCCTCAATGAAAGAATAACTGTGCTACTTGCTTCAAATCCAATTGCATTTAATTTCGTGCAACAGAACAGAATGACTATGTGAGGTATTTGAGTAGTTGGTGCTTGACTCTTTTTTATCCCTTCACATTTTCTCAGAGGGGGACTGGAGGCCTGTGGAATTCTCACGTAGGCAGAAGGGCAGCTGCGAGGTCATCTAAGGCTCCCAGAAGGACCATTGTGCCTAAACAGTTCATCATTAGAGCAATTTCCTGCGGTGGAGATCCTGATTCTTGGAAGCCTCTAAAAAGGTGGAAATGGTTCCTGGGGGGGAGGGGGGGGGTGCTAACTGTACCAGGAGGTAGTCGTGAATGCCTTATCTGAGTCTATCTAAGTCTACCAAAGGTCAGACAAGCTGTGATGGAAGCCAGGTGATAAGACAGAACGGATTTAATACTGCATTTCTTCATTCGTTCTTCTTAACTCTTCTTTACTGAAACCCCACTTTGCCTGCCATTGTTTAAGTATATGGAGACATGATATTGCGCCAAAGCAGACAGAATCCTACATCATGGGCCACACAGTCTGGCCAAGTTTAGAGCAGTGGGGAATGCTGAACCAAAGGGCCTTTGGACCTAAAGCAATAGTTAACACGTGGGGGTTAGATAGTGATGGTGGGATGATGAAGAGACACGGCACACCCAGAGTTCTGATCTATGGATCAGTTTGTGGAGGAGTTTCTAGTAGTTCTCAGGGAGACAGGGTAATGAAGTGGAATAAACAGAAACAGGGAGTCAGACAAAACTGGTTTTCAAATGACCTGTTTATTACTAGGCTATGAGGACTGTGGAAAACTAACAAGCATCTTTCAGATATTTTCTTCTTTCTTGATATATGTGGGCATAATAATGCTTATGAGATAATTATTTTTCTGCTGACAAAATGAGATAATTCAGTGCTTAGAGGATACTAGTCATTCAAACTAGTTTCAATATTTTTTCTGTGGATTGCATTAGGGAATAAATTAAATAAAAATACAGAAGGCATTTTTCCTAAATATTTGATCTTTGATCAGGTATTGTCTTTGTTACTGATGATGTTGTGGTTGTCAGGATCCAAAAAGACACTGACAGGCATGAATCATGGACTTTTATTATTTTATTTTATTTAACATTTATTTATTTATTTGAAGGCAGAGTTATAGAGAAGCAGAGGCAGAGAGAGAGGGAGAGAGGGGGAGAGAGAGAGAGAGAGGTCTTCTATCCGCTGTTTCACTCCCCAGATGGCTGCATCGGCTGGAGCTGCGCCAATCCGAAGCCAGGAGCCAGGAGCTTCTTCCAGGTCTCCCATGTGGGTGCAGGGGCCCAAGTACTTGGGCCATCTTTTACTGCTTTCCCAGGCCATAGCAGAGAGCTGTATTAGAAGTGGAGCAGCCTGGACTCAACCCGGCACCCATATGGGATGTCGGCACTGTAGACGGCAGCTTTCCCTGCTACGCTACAGCGCCGGCCCCAATCATGGACTTTTAAAAGAATTTTGTCAGCAAAAGAAATGTAAATTTGTTCATTCTGTCCTTAAATTTTATTAAAATGCAAACAAATCAACCTAGGGATGGTGTATAAAAACAGGATATAGAGTAGGGACATGGATTTAAAAAAATTATGACATTTACATTGTGGATACATATTCTAAAGTTAGAAGTAGATCTATATGGATACCTGTGGACAGAGCTCAATAATATGGTATCAAATAGAAGAAGGCAGAAAAAAATGAGAAATTTAGAATGCCATATACATATATATGTACATATAAACAAACCATAACAAGACATATGATTATATGAAAATCAGTTTATATATATAGTATATTGCAATGATTTTATAAGGAGGGGAGAAATGAATGAGGGTTAGAGAAACAGGATAGGACAGAAGTAATAGAATAGAATAGAACAGGCACAAAGCAAATAAGCCAAGGTTCTTGTGGCAACCAAAGAAAACAGATTTTCCTAGGCTGAGAATAGTTAACTCCTTTCACTTGAGACTTAACTACAAAACTGGCTGAAAGAGACATAGCTTACCAGACGGAAACATTGGATTTCAACTAATAATAAACAAATATCAGTAATTAACATTAATACTTACAGAATATAAGGCAGTTTATGATTTATTGTCTATATATCTATCATCTATTTAACCTATTTATTATCCCAACTTGTTTCGAAATCCAGATTTACAGTGGTGTGGCTTCCAAAATGTGGATGGCATTGGGGCTGTTATGGAGGACGACAGTATGTGGGGCAAAGGAAATGACAATCTCTCTCTAACCTCAGATTTTATAAGAGATTTTTTAACTTAGGAGGAAGAGATAAAAGATACACATTGCATTCAGGAAAGCTAATATGAAAGTGAGTTTACTTAAAAGGATGTCATTAGAGAAATTCTTGAAGGAAGTGAGGATATTTATAACCAAGAGAAGAGCAGATGCCAGGGCACATCTGAAGGGTCTATGTGAACTTGAAGGTCCATGCCCTGAAACTGTTTAATTTATTCCCACCAGTGAAGGCTGGCACAAACGGCGAGATGCCACCCGACGCGGGGTGTGTGCTCATTATGCCGAGTACAGCGGTCGATGCTGATCACTCACAGAGTCAGCTGTCTCAGGAGAGAGTTATGTTTCCTGACACTGGAGATGCGCGAATGCAGAAAGGGCTGCCATTCGGCACGGATGCTGCAATGGGATTTTAAGAAAAGGTGAGTTTCGGAGTTCAGTGCCCCATCAATTCTTCCGCCTGAGACCTTGTCGTAATTTCTAAGTAAGAATGTATTTCATGTATAATTTTAATTAAACAATATAAGTAAAGAATTCTCTAAGTGGGAACATACTGAATAAAGTAAGACCCAGCAGCTTCCCCATCCTGTCAGTTTCTCACATCTGTGAAAAGAGAAGGAATAGCATCCCGGGAGGGCTTCTGTAGGGCGTGCAAGAGGAATTGTTTGAACCATGTAGTTCCAGGTCACAATAGGAACTTATAAATGCCACTGGTCCTGCCATCATTTGTCTTCTCTAATTTTACTTACTTAAGAGGATACTAAGGTTTTATGATATCCACAGTTTCCCCATGTAGATTACAGTTAAATCTCATGTTCTTGAATGGCATTCACTATACAAACAGCCTTCACAAAGCTCAAGAAAATATGTATATGAAAAAACTGTGCATAGATTTCATTTTTTGTGCATCAAAATAAGCTTGTCTCTCAAGTACATTTGCCTATGAATATTTGAAGTCAGTTTACGGTAATCTCAACTCTGAACATAATCAACAGCCAAAAGTTATTCAAAGTGCTTCTGTGCTTACAGACAGAGATTATAAACTGATGAACTGTCAGGCCCAAATTCATTATTATCTTAAACTCAATTAAATAAGCTTGTTTATCAAATATCTCAGCTTCACTGGAATAGAATCATCAAAAAAGAAAGGCGGCCGGCACCGCGGCTCAATAGGCTAATCCTCCACCTTGCAGCGCCGGCACACCGGGTTCTAGTCCCAGTCGGGGCGCCGGATTCTGTCCCGGTTGCCCCTCTTCCAGGCCAGCTCTCTGCTGTGGCCCGGGAAGGCAGTGGAGGATGGCCCAAGTGCTTGGGCCCTGCACCCCATGGGAGACCAGGATAAGTACCTGGCTCCTGCCATCGGATCAGCACGATGCGCCAGCCGTGGCGGCCATTGGAGGGTGAACCAACGGCAAAAGGAAGACCTTTCTCTCTGTTTCTCTCTCTCACTGACCACTCTGCCTGTCAAAAAAAAAAAAAAAAAAAAAAAAAAAAAAAAAAAGGAAAAGAAAAGAAAGGGGGTCTTCCATGTGAATTTCCACAATAAGAAATGCCAACTGACAACTTCACATTGAATGTGAGTGGACAGAAAGTAACACCAACCAAGTTCCCCGCCTGGGTCATATATCCTGGTGAGGGCTTCACCTATGTGGGTGTCACTCATTTCAGTGCATCCTACCTTCATTTCACAGGTGGCAAAACTGAGCAAAGCTGTGGTTGGCATCATTTTGTCTAATTCCTGAAATGAGTGTTTTCTATACAGCACATTGCCTCTGAGGAAAATCACACACTGAGCTAGCATAAGATATCATTAAAAATATAGAAGTTTGGAATCATAGAAAATGAGAGTAAAATCACTTTCTAAACAGCATAGGACAATAATCAAAAATAAAAGTTATCAATAAAAAATTAAGTTGCATGCAATATTAAAATCCAGAAATGCAAGAAAGTATGTAATGCATATTTGAAATATTTTAATCTGAAATGCTTAAAAAGAAATTACTGATAATAATTGTAAAAATGTTTTATGTTGAAAGCTCTTTTATGTGGGCCACTCCAGTCTTTAATGATATCAGAAAAATGTGGCGTGATTGTTGGTGATTTGTTTGGATATTAAGATTGCTTACTTGTGTACAGCATAACCATGTATGCACTCCTTTGTTCTTTACTTTTACACATATTTAAATTGTGATATGAGACACATATACAAACACTCTCTAGACCTTCTATTTTTCAGTAGCATATGGTAGCGCAGATGAAAAATACTGAGCCCAGAGGAAGATTTCATTCAGTCCATTGTGTGAAAAGTATTCTAATATCTTCAAACGAAAGACAAAATAGCTGTAGAAAGCTTCACATCTCAGTTCTCCAATATGCTTGTTTTGCACTTCAAAAGTCACACTTTGAAGCTCAGTGAATGTAGGTAGCTGATTTTTAGTTACTTTATGGACTAACACACAGAAAGTGCAGCATTGCACATGCTCAGTCTTGTTGACATTACTTTGAAAAGTAATTTCAGAGAAACTCAACCCCGTTCAACCAGAGCTATCCTAATTGGCTTTGATCAGTAAATCATCAGAAACGACTCTGCTTTTGCTTAGTTCTTTTTTCCCTCTTGTCAAAAGTGAATGATTAAACACTTAAGTTGTGGTGAATTACAGAAATCGGCTTCGTATTGGGTTGGATGTGTTGTTATTCCAAGTACTGTTTTCTTTCTCTGTGCCGTGGTAAGAATCGGCTTTGCATTCCTTAGCAGCACTGGTTGTCATTTCTCACAAATTTATTAACATTTTCTTGTGCACAGTACAAAAATGATGTCAAAGGCCAAGTAAATTACTGACTTGGTAAAGTATGACATTCAAGGCCCTCTACAATCTGGCTTTTATTTATCTCCCAGAATTACTTTCCACTGCCAGTACATACATAGTCTATATTAAGACATTCTTAGTAGTATAAAAATTAACACACTTTCAACGCTTCCTCTGTCTTTTCCTTTGTCTTTCTATCTGTCTCTCTCTTTCTCTACTTATTCAAAATCCTATTTTCTGGGGTCAGCTCAGTGGGTACTTAACCCTATTGGGAAGCCTTCACTTGGGTCTCTCACTTGTTTGTCCTTGAACATCGGAGGCTTAGCCCAGCTCAGGCCAGCAGGGACTGCATCACATTGTTACTACTGATTGTTCAATATTTGTGATTTCCTTTCTTCAACTGTGCTGGAAGACCGTGAAGTGTAAATACTGCCTTCCGTCTTTACTTTCTAGAATTACATAACAGAACTGTATGTTATACACAGTATTATATAATGTTCACAGTACTATACAGTAATAGATAGTATAATATATTGAGTATATCTTTGATGAAATGTGTGTGATACTGTCACCCATTTCCTAAATGAAATAGATGTGTATTCACTCTATCCTGCATAAAGATGAGGCTACTGCATTGAAAGACAACTGAAGTCTTCACACAACACTAGAGTTAGGAACCCGGCATTCACAGATGTCTGAAGTATACACAGATGGATAATACAAATTTAAAAATCATTTCAAAAGGGATATTGGCATTTTGTGATTTATTGTTACTGTGTTTTTCTTGAGAGGGTTTACAATACAGACTACTTAAAATTTAATAGAGTAAGAAACTCTTTGTGTCGGGCAAAGTATGTTTAAAAATGTAGGTTGTTAAGGCGTATCCCTAGAAGCTCTGATTCCGCAAATCTATCCTGGACCCAGACACTGCATTTTATAAGCACTCCCAGGAAGTTCTGATAATGGCGCTCCACAGACCTGGGTTAATATTTTAGCAATGGGGCTAAACATTGTTGTGGTGCAGCAGGTTAACACCCTGGCCTGAAGCACCAGCATCCTATATGGTTGCGGCCATCTAGGGAGTGAACCATAGGACAGAAGACCTCTCTCTCTCTCTGTCTCTACCTCTCTCTGTAACTCTGTCTTTCAAATAAATAAAATAAATCTTTTAAAAAATATTTCATAAGAAATTCAAAGGGCCACTTAGTCCAAAAAAGGCCAAGAAGCCCTGAATGATGGAAAGATTCCCATTTTATCTACCAATGTAGTTCAGGAACTGGGCTCTTGGTTATTTGATTTCTTGATAGAAGGCTGGAAACACTTCACCAAAATATGTTTTTAACATCGCAATTTGACCCAAACCTGAAGTCTCTAACTTACCCTGTATCTCAACATATTCTGCACATTAGCTCAATAAATTCCATTATGCTCTTCATAAAATAGAAAGAACATATTAAATATAGAATAAAGAATTTCCCTCCACATTTTGTCTTTTGTTCTAATCATTTTTTTGCTTTTGACCTTAGTACATTCTTAAGGTTAAAAAAAATTTTGGCATGTTGTAGCACGCAAACACTGACTTGGCTTTTTTTAAATTGCTTTTCATATATTAATTGACAAGCTATTAGGTAGGAAGTCAGAAATGAGCTTATGTGTGTGTGACAAAGGCTTAAGGAATTGACATCTACAGTGGTCCAGCATCCTCATCTCAAAGTCGTCCAGATAACCTTCCAGGTGCAGCCAGTATCTGCATTTCAAACGTCCTGCCCTGCCCGGATCCTGATGACCTTCCAGGAGGTCCTGCCCCTTCTACCTGATAAACGTCCTTCCTCTAAGGCGGGGCGAAACCAGCCAGGCTTCTCCTGTCTGATAAGGAGTGGCCATTAGGGGAGTGAACCAACGGAAGGAAGACTTTCCTCTGTTTCTCTCTCACTGTCTATAACTCTCTCTCTGTCTCTCTCACTGTCTAACTCTGCCTGGAAGAAAAAAAAAAAAAAAAGAACAGATGGTTGTTAACTACAAGAAAGAGAGTAGGTATTGTCTTCCTATAGACACCTGAGTTGGGGCTTTGACTATGCCCCAGGGTAGTCAATGAACAAGACCAATGACAGATCATACATTTATTCTGTTGGCAAACACAGAGTGTGGCTTTGCAGTTGCTAAGGAAACAGATGAGCAAGAGAGAAACAGAGAGAGAGAAACTCACCACATCCAACATCAGATGGTAGTCATGTATGAGTTAGGATGATTTGGCCTCAAACTACAGAAAACAAGTGACACTTGTAAATTGTAACATGTGTTAAAGAAAGACATCAGGGCTGTTTGACTTCAAGACTCATCAAGGTCAAAAACTCAGGTATCTACCATCTCTTTGCTCTGTTTCACCAAAGCCTATTTTCACAGTTACAGAATGGCTGCAAGTGGCACTTTATGTACATGATTTCACACTCACTAGTTTCTGATAGGTTTTCCTTGAGAAAAAAAAAAAAATGAGAACTATCCTAGAAGCCATCAGCAAAACCTTGCTCATTTCCTTTTCTAAATGGAAGGAGGAGGGACCAGGGTTATTCTTTGGAACTGAGTGGAATCAGCTTATTCTAATGTGCATGGCATCTGGGAAAAAAGGATATTAAAGACTCAGAGTTCTTTTAGGAAGGAGTACAGAGAGAATGCATGGTGGTAGGACAAACATATATTGTGTGTGTGTGTGTGTGTGTGTCCATTATGCATCCTTAGTGCTCCACAAAAGAAAGGGAATGTAACTCTAAAAAACTAAAGGGAAAAAGGCCAAAATGTGATTAATAAAGGAGCATGAAGAACCTTTTAGACTGCACTATATTCATAATAATAGGCATAAAAAGTGGGTTTCTATGGAAATGAAGTAAAAAGATGTAAGGAAAAAAGGGTAAAATGAGAAGGCAACAGGGTGAGATTAGGAAATACAGATTAATGTCATAAAAATAAGGATAAACTAAAACTAGAATTGCAATAGTGCTATTAAAATCTGTATTGGAGACAGAAAAATGAAAAATTTGTCCTGCAAATAATGAAATATACATGATCTAAGAGTTGCTTACGCAGATATGTTTAGTTGGTGAGACTTCATTGAACTACATACTAAGGTTTGATTTATTTTATTTTTATTTATTGTACTTTACTAAACAAAATATTTAAAAATCCTATGTGTGATAAGAGAAGAAAACGGAGAAGCTCTTCTAGAAACAAAAGGACTAGCAAATAGGAAACTGGACTTTAATATTTTAAGTATATCTCAGAGAGAAATCAAAGCAACTTCAAAGACTAATAATATGTTTATTTTTTTCCAGCTGAATAAGATTTGAGACTGCAGATAAAAATGAATGACTATATTTCAGTCAGTGTTAATGAAAAAACATTTATCTAGAAAGTGATGAAAATAATCAACTGTGGGGATGGGCATTATGGCACAGCAGGTTAAGGTGCCATTTATATGCCCGCAATCCATATCAAAGTCCAATTAGAGTCCTGGCTCCTTTACTTCCAACTCAACTTCCTCCTTATGTGCTTGGGAAGACAGCAGATAATAGTCCAAGAACTAGGATTCCTGACACCCTTGTGAGAGAATCCAATGGAGTTTCTGGCTCCTGGCTTTGAAAAAGATTAGAGGGCAGATTGTTCAAGAATTGGACATAAGCACTAATACAAGTTCATTCTAAAGTTATCTATAAATAATTTTGAAAAAAGAGATCATAAAATATGTCATAATTATCCAAAGTTATTTTTCAAAATGAAATTTTGAAACATAAAATATTTCAAACATAAAATTTTGAACATAAAAATAATTGTGTGATAATGATCTGTTCCCAAACTCATGATTATGCACCAAAGATCAAGCTTTCATAGAGAGCTGCAGCTTCAGTATAAACTGTGAGATCCTTGTCTTGAATAGTGGCATGATTTAATTTTGACTTCGATTATTAGAGAAATTATTTAAAATCTAAATTTAAAATAATTGGATAAAAATAAGGCACATAAATTCCAAAACATTGGTGAAGATAAAAGTCCACAGAATAATAATATAAAAAGAAAAATACATACAACAATCAGCAAACCAGAAAATGAAAAAGTGGAAACAAAACAAAAGAAGCATTATGAAAATAAATATAAATGGTTAAGCTTACAATTAAAACACAGAGATTTAAAAGTTGTGTCATAGCAACTTGTCTAGGTCTACTCTACTCCCACGAAAAAAGGGAAATCCAAGATGGCTGAAGAGTGAGAAGCTGCACTGACATCATCCACAAAAAAAAACAAAGGAAGGACTGTGTTTCCAGAGGGAAACGTGGTAAAAATTTTCCATGGAGAACTGAGAGAATACAGCAGAGATTACGTGGGACACTGAGGAAAGAGGACAGTCACATTGTTGTGCCTAGTCAAGTGACCCAGCCAACTGCAGGCTGGGAAATGCCATCTTCCCAAGTCAAGGCAATTTATAAGAAGTGCGTGTCATGCCACCTGCAGCTTTAACTGAGAGAGAATTCTACAGCACCCCCACTGATTTTAACTCCAGGCTGGGGATCTGATTGGGATCTGAGCAACTACTTGGCTCTGAAAAGGGAAGCCACATTACCTCCTCCCCACCCCTCACTTCCACAAAGTGTCAGACTCAATTGGTTGTGTAGAGTCATGCAGCTGATCTCTGTCCCATTGCTTCCAGAAGCAACCAGATCATGAGTCAGGACAACTTACCAAGTGGAAAGCATACCCCTGTATCCTGAAACTGTGGGAATTTTGAGCAGAAGCCCTGGAACTGTGCTCACTCACTCTATGTGAATGGGGGGGTCTCCCTCAGCTGTTTGGGGCTGGCACCAGCAACAGCCCATAAAGCATCTGGACTCATCCTGAGGAAGTTCCCTCCATACCTCCTAGCTCACAGGTACAAACTTTAGCAATATCCTTTATGCACTGAGAAATGAAGACTGCTTTAACCGTGCATTGCACAGAATTGGGACTGTTGATGTTGGGATTATAATCTTTGTTGTATTTTGCACTTGTTGTATCTGGAGTGCTCTATCTGCATTGCTCTGCTTTGGACAGGTGGTTGCCCTATCCCCAAGACCTGGTTCCCACCCTGGGAAATCTGGGTAACAATCTCATTGTACCCTGCAACACCAGGACTGTTATGATCAATACTAATGTACTCAAACACACTGGAATCTAGGGAAGATCCTGTCTGTATTCCTCCTCTTTGCCAGTGAAAAGCCTCCTGTATATCTTGTATTCACCCTGCAGGACAGGAGCAGAGTAAGTTTGCACCCCCCAGTCCTGGGACTAGGGCTGTTGGTGTTACAAACTCCAGTACTACTAGTTTTAGTCTCCCAAAAGGACCTGAAGAAGGGTCAACCAGCAGTACATACTCCTAGAGCCACAATTATTTGTTCCACAAGCCCAAGCATCACTCAGGCTTGACCGTGGGACAAGGGGACAGCTCCTTTTGCGTCCCTCAGCACCAAGATCAAGGCCCTGGTTATCACACTATATAGTGTGACTGACACCAAACTCCCTGGAGGCTGAAGATATATACCACAGGAAGCCCACATTCACCTCAAAGTCACACTTCTGCCTCTACAAACTGCTGAGACTAGACCACTGTGTCACTTATAGATACAGCTGACTGAATAAGGCAAAGGAAATCACTCAGAGGTTACAATTCTGGGCTTACTTAGAACCAAAGCCAAAGCAACAAGCCAAGTCATACTCTATATTCCATATAAACCATAAACTCTTTTCCAATAAAACCTGCTTCACGAAGAAGGAACTATAATGCTAGATCCATAAATGTCAGTGTAAGAACAGAGGAAACATGAAGAAGCAAAGCAGAGTGACACCTCCAAAAGAGCACAGTAGTTTTCCAGAATTAGATCCTGATCTGGAGGAAAACTGTGGAATGCGGACACATAGTTCTTATAGCTTAAATAGAAAGCCAAAAGAAATGAAAATATCAATAGGTAACATGAATGTAAATCCACTGAGAAATCATTGAGAAGAATCAAATAAAATTTTGGAGATGAAAACTTCAATTAGTGAAACAGAATATTTGAGAGCTTCAGCAGCACAATAGACCAAGTGAAGGAAAAAACTTCAGATTTGGAGGATAACACTTTTGAAATAACCCAATCAGTTAAAGCGAAAAGAACTTCAAAAAAATGAAGAAAGTCTACCTGAAATATTGGACCAAAGATGCACATTACAGGGCTTCCTCAAGGAGACTAGAAGGAAAAAAGGCTTTGAGAATCTGGTAAACTAAATAGTAGTAAGAGTAGGTTGAAATCTGGACACCCAGGTACAGGAAACTCAATGGACTCAGCAGACTCAACCAACAAAGATCTTCTCCAAGGTATACTGCATCAAATTGCCAAAACTTAAGGACTGAGGCCAGCGCTGTGTTGTAGTGGGTAAAGCCACTGCCTGCAGTGCCGGCATCCCATATGGATTCCTGTTCAAGTCCCAGTTGCTCCACTTCTGATCCAGCTCTCTGCTATGGCCTGGGGAAGCAGTAGGAAATGGTCCAAGTCCTTGGGCCCCTATACCCACGTGAGAGACCTGGAGGAAGCTCCAGCCATTGTGGCCATTTGGGGAGTGAACCAGTGGATGGAAGACCTCTCTCTCCCTCTCTGCTCCTGTCTCTCTGTAATTCTGTCTTTCAAATAAATAAATAAACCTTTTAAAAAAAGTTAAAGACAAGGAGAGAATCCTAAAAACAGTAAGAGAAAAGTGTCAAATTACATATAAAGGAAAGTCAGTTAGACTAACAGCAGACTTCTCAGCAGAAACCCTACATGCCAGAAGAGAGTGGGATGACATATTCAAGGTCTAAAAAGAAAAAAATTCTAACCAAGAATACTACATCAAGGGAAGCTATCCTTTGGAGGTGAAGAAGTTTCTGCTCTTATGTGCAAAAACTGGGAGAATTCACCACCACCAGACCAGCCTTAGAAGAAATTCTGAAGGGAGCCCTACAGTAGAAGTAAGGACCATGAAAATACATGACAATACCAAACTGGCTAATAGAACAGGTTTAATCAATAGTCAATCAACAAAATGACAGGTATTAGCTCTATCAATACTAACCTTGACTGTAAATAGACTAAATCCCCCAGCCAAAAGATTTAGGTTGGCTGAATGATAAAAAAATCAAGAACCCACTATATGCCGCCTACAAGAAAATCACTTCACAAATAAAGATACAAATAGACCAAAAGTAAAGGGCTAGAAAAAAACCAGGCAAATAGAAAGCAACAATGAGAAGTGACTATCTCCATATCAGATAAAACAGACTTTAAATCAAAAACTGTAAAAGGACACAAAGAAGGACATTATATGTTGATAAAAGGATTGATTCAGCAAGAAGATATAACAATCAAAAATGTATAAGCACTAAACAAAAGACCTTTCAGGCATAAATAGCAAATACTATTAGATCTAAATGAAAGAAACACTTCAATACAATAGTAGTGATGTCTTCAACACCCCTCTCATCGATGGACAGATCATCCAGACAGAAAATCAATAAAGCTGTATTGGAGTTATACCATATTGCTGAGCAAAGGGACCTAACAGGCATTTACAAGACTTTTCACCCAACAACTACAGAATACACATTCTTCTTACTAGCACATGGAACATTTTCTAGGATAGACCCATATATTGTGCCACAAATTAATACTCAGTAAATTTTAAAAGATTGAAATCATACCATGTATGTTCTCAGACCACAAAGGAATAAACCTAGAAGTCAACAATAAGAATAGAACATTTGCAGCAAATGGAAGCTAAACAACATGGTACTGAATGGTTAATGGGTCATTGTAGAAATTAAAATTGTAGGAGCTGGTGCTGTGACATAACAGATAAAGCCACTACCCACAGATCCAGCATCTCATATGGGCACCAGTTCGAGTCCTGGCTGCTCCACTTCTAATCCAGCTCTCTACTATGGCCTAGGAAAGCAGTAGATGAGCCAAGTCTTTGGGCCCCTGCACCCATGTGGGAGACCCGGACGAAGCTCCTAGCTTTGGATTGGCACAGCTCTGGCTGTTGTGGACACTCGGGGAGTGAACCAGCAGATGAAAGATCTCTTTCTCTCTCTCTGTTTCTGCCTCTGTAACTCTATCTTTAAAATAAATAAATCTTAAAAAAAAAAAGAAATTAAAAAGATAATCATAAACTTTCTTGAAATAAGTGAAAATGAAAACACATCAAAACCTGTGGGATATATCAAAAGCAGTATTAAAAGGGAAATTTATAGCATTTTACTTACATTAAAAAAGAGAAATGCCTCAAGTGATCTAATAATGTATCCCAAAGACAGAAAAGCAAGAATAAACCAAACCCCAAGTCAGCAAAGGTGAGAAATAATAAGGATCAGCACGAAAATGGATGAAAATGAAACTAAAAAAATACAAAAGATCAACAAAACAAACTGCTAGTGTTTTTTTTTTGTTTGTTTGTTTTTGTTTGTTTGGTTTTTGTTTTTTTTTTTTTTTGGACAGGCAGAGTGGACAGTGAGAGAGAGAGAGACAGAGAGAAAGGTCTTCCTTTGCCATTGGTTCACCCTCCAATGGCTGCCGTGGCCGGTGCACCATGCTGATCCAAAGCCAGGAGCCAGGTGCTTCTCCTGGTCTCCCATGGGGTGCAGGGCCCAAGCACTTGGGCCGTCATCCACTGCACTCCCGGGCCACAGCAGAGAGCTGGCCTGGAAGAGGGGCAACCGGGACAGAATCTGGCACCCCGACCGGGACTAGAACCCCGTGTGTGGGCGCCGCAAGGCGGAGATTAGCCCATTGAGCCGCGGTGCCAGCCAACAAGCAGCTAGTTTTTTAAGAAGATAAGCAAAATAGGCAAATGGTTAGCCAGACTAATAAAGAAAAAAATTAATAAAATTACACATGAAAAGGAGAAATTACAACCAACACCATTGATATACAAAAGATCATGTGATATGTATTCTGAAGACATATGAAAAACTACATGTTAATAAACTGGAAACCTCTAAAAAATGAAAAAATTCCTGTATATGTAATATATAATGATATACAATCTATGAAGATTAAGTCATGAAGCTATAACCAATCTACAGTCCCATAACAAGCAATAAGAATGAAGCGTTAATCAAAAGTCTTCCACCAAGGAAAAGTCCAGGACCTGACGGCTTTACTACTGAATGCTATAAAACATTTAAAGAGGAACTAACTCCAATACCTTTCAAATGATTCCAAAATACTGAGCAGGATGGAACTCTGCCCACCTATTTTTATGAGGCCAGCATCACTCTTATACCAAAACCAAACAAAGACACAGTATGAAAAGAAAACTACAGCTCTATATCCTTACTGAACATGGATGCCAAGACTCTCAATAAAATGTTAGCAAACTGACACCAAAACCATATCAGAAAGATCACACATCACCATCAAGTGTGATTTATCCCAGAGATTTAAGGATGGTTTAACATTCACAGATCAATAAATGTCATAAATCACATCAACAGAATGAAAAACAGAAACTGTATGCTAGTCTTAATAGATGCAGAGAAATCATTTGCTAAGATTATCCCATCATGATAAAAGAAAACCCTCCACAAATTAGGCATAGAAGAACATAACCTCAAAATCACGAAGGCTGTCTATGAGAAACCAATAGCCAATATTACACTGGATAGGGGAAAACTGAAAGCATTTCCCCTCATATTGGAACAAGAAGAGGATGACCACCTTCACCTCTCTAATTCAGTATAGTATTAGATGTGTTAGCAAGAGTTAGGGAAGAGAAAGAAATAAAAGACATCAAAATTGGAAAAGAGGAAATCAAAATATCCATGTTTGCAGATGATATGACGTTGTACATGGGAAAAACCTAAACATTCCACCAAAAGGCTGTTAGAGGGTCCAGGCTTGTGGCAGAGCTGTAATGTCACTGCCTGCAATACCAGCATCCCATATGAGCACCAGCACATGTCCCACTTCCTATAGAACCCCCTGCTAATGGCCTGGGAAAAGCAGGGGAGGTCGACCCAAGTGCTTGGGACACTGCCATTCAGATGAAACTGCTGGCTACTGGCTTCAGCCTGGCTTAGTCCCAGCTGTTGTGGCCATCTGGGGAGTAAACTAGCAGATGGAAGAGTCTCTCTTTTTCTTTACCCCCCCTCCCCTCTGTGTGTGTTTGTGTGTGTGTATGTGTGCCCCCCACTCTGTGTAACTCTGACTTTCAAATAAATAAACAAATAAATAAATAAATATGTTTTAAAAAAGCAGTTAGAACTGAGAAACTAACCCAGTAAAATTTCAGATTACAAAATAATACACAAAAAATTGGCTTTTTAATACACTGATTATGAACTGATCAAAAGAGAAATCAGGAAAGAAATCCCACTCACAACAATCTCCCTCCAAGTCAAATATTTAGATATAAATTTAGGTCAGTGCCGTGGCTCAATAGGCTAATCCTCCGCCTTGCGGCGCCGGCACACCAGGTTCTAGTCCCGGTCTGGGCACCAGATTCTGTCCCGGTTGCCCCTCTTCCAGGCCAGCTCTCTGCTATGGCCCAGGAGTGCAGTGGAGGATGGCCCAAGTCCTTGGGCCCTGCACCTGCATGGGAGACCAGGAAAAGCACCTGGCTCCTGCCTTCGGATCAGCGCGATGCGCCGGCCACAGCGCTCCGGCCGCGGCGGCCATTGGAGGGTGAACCAACGGCAAAAGGAAGACCTTTCTCTCTGTCTCTCTCTCTCTCACTGTCCACTCTGCCTGTCAAAAAAAAAAAATTAAAAAAAAAATCATATGGACTCACAAAAGACCTGAAATAGCCAAAGTGATTCTGAGCCAAAAAAAAAAAAAAAAAAAAAATTAAGTGAAGGCATCACAATGCTTGACTTCAAAGCATACTACAGAGCTGCAGTAATGAAAACAGCATTTTACTGGCATAAAAACTGACACATAGATCAATGGATCAGGATAGAAACTAAAAAATGAATCCGTGTACATAGAGGCAAATGATTTTTGACAAAAAATGCCCAAACCATATATTGGAGAAAAGATAATCTCTTCAATAAACGATGCTGACAAAGCTAGATGTATGCATATAGAAGAAAGTAATTGGGTCTGCATCTCTCATCATATACAAGTATCAACTCAAGATGGACCAAAGACCTAAATTTAAGATCTGCAGTTGTGAGGTTGCTGGAAGAAAATGTAGGGAAAACACTCAAGGGATTGGTGTAAGTGATGACTTCTTGGATAAGACCCCCAAAGCACAGGCAACAAAGGCAAATCTAAACAAATAAAACTATACCAAACTCAAAAGCTTCTATACAACAAAGGACACTATCATTATAGTGGAAATCCAACAGAATGGCAAAAAATATTTGCAAGCTTAACCTAGCTGACAAGGGATTAATATCTAGAATTTATATCAGCAACTCAAAAAACTCAGCAGCAAAAAAAGTGAGAAAGCAGACAAAGGACCAGTGAGAAAGCAGACAAAGGACCTCAATAGGCAGCTTACAAAAGAAGAAATGCAGGCTGGCGCTGCGGCTCACTAGGCTAATCCTCCGCCTGCTGCGCCCGCACCCCAGGTTCTAGTCCCGGACGGGGAGCCGGATTCTGTCCCAGTTGCCCCTCTTCCAGGCCAGCTCTCTGCTGTGGCCCAGGAATGCAGTGGAGGATGGCCCAAGTGCTTGGGCCCTGCACCCCATGGGGGACCAGGAGAAGCACCTGGCTCCTGGCTTCAGATCAGCGCAGCAGCCATTGGAGGGTGAACCAATGGCAAAGAAAGACCTTTCTCAATGTCTCTCTCTCTCACTGTCCACTCTGCCTGAGGAAAAAAAAAAAAAAAAAAAAAAAAAAAAAAAAAAAAAAAAGAAAAGCAAACAGCCAACAAATAAAATAAATGAAAACATGCTCAACTTCACGTCACTAGCTATCAGAAAATGCAAATTGAAGCCACAATGAGATATGACCTCATTTGTGTCAAAATGGCTATTATCCAAAAGACAGAATAACAAATTCTGGCAAAAAGATGGGGAAAGGAGAACTCCTCTACACTGTTGATAGGAATGTGAATTAGGGCAGCCAATATGGAAAACAGTATGGAGATTTCTTAAAAATCCAGAAACAGACTTTCCATATGATCCAGCAATCCCATCACTGGGTTTATACTCAAAAGACATGAACACCCTGTATCAAAAAGATACCTGTTTATAGCAGCACTGTTCACAATAGCCAAAATATAGAATAAACCAAAGTGTTCATCAGCAGATGAATGGATAAAGAAAAAAAAATCTATATAATAGAATATTATTCAACTACAAAAAGAACATGAAGTTCTACCATTGACATCAAAATGGGTGCAACTGGAGAACGCCATGTTGAGTGAAATAAAACAGACACAGAAAGACAAATAATGCATGTTCTCCCTTATAAGTAGAATTTAAAAAGAAAAATAGAAAAAATCAAGAAACAAAAACTAAAAATGGAAAGAAATGCCTGTTTTATCAGTATTGCTGCAAACATAGCTTTGCAAAACTTTGTTTTATATCTTATATCTTTGTCTAATCAATATATAGTTTTAATGATCGGTGGTTATTTTAAAATTTACTGTATATGAGTGAAATGGATTTCTTTTCATTTGATTATTGTATTTAGGCCTTTCCTTTTACATTCCCGCTGAACTATGGTCTTCTTACTTTTTTATTTGTTGGACTTTTTATTTAGTGGAGTATTAAGCCTTTGACTACAATGTAAATTGAAAATATGTTATCACAAATATTAAGAAAGAAAGAAGGAAAGAAAGAAAGAAGGAAGGAAAGAAAGAAAGAAGGAAGGAAGGAAGGGATGTATCATTGTATTCTTATAATTGTATCTATGAACTACATTCAATCAGTTCTGTTTGTAATAATATCTCATTAACGTAAAAATTTATGAGAATGTTGTCGTAGAATTGTGATGCATTTTCTGTGACCTTGAGAATATAATGTATTTATAAATACATTACAATATTATTTAAGAAAAAAAGAAAAAAATTGTGTTATAAGCAGAAAGTTTAAAAATATGAGTCAGTTCATATTATTAAACAACAACAATCCTGGGTGGAAAATTACTCAACTCAGACAAAGCAGATTACAAAGTAAAAACTATGAAGCAGGAAGAAGGAGATTTTACACTGAAAAATTTTATAGCATAAATATCTAACTTCCACTGACAAGTTTGTATACTAGAGATGAAAAAAAAAAGCTTCTGAGATAGTACATATAATGCCAGATGAAAATATAAAGCATACCTCATAAAACCATGTGCAAGCTGATGGTGCATTGCAATATCTATGAGTCCTGATGGTCTTAACTAGAGCTTCAGTTTTAATCAAGCTGAGGATATCAGGGAACATGAGTTGTGAGTTACAAAGAGGAGGAGTCAATTCTAAAACTGCAAATCTGTATTTAGTTGTGATCTGCTCATTGTATACCCTTAGTAGCTATAACAGATTTCTTAAAATGTTACTTAATGGTGTGAGTTTGTGGTGATAGATGTTTGTCTTGGCTGTAGTCAATAAAAGTAAATAAATTTCTCCTGAGAATTACTAACACACACTTTTGTGTCAATCCTGATTCATGCTAATGTGTGACTTAAAAAAAGAAAGACATGCCAAAAATTTCAAGTGGATCCTAGTCACCCAGAAAAGAAAGGGAAACCTTCTGCAAGAATTTGGGCTCAAACTTCAATTAATTCTCAAGATAAAATCCAAAGGAGTTTGAGCAAATGATAAAAAAAAAAAAAAACTGAATATGTGAGAAAGCAAAGAATTATAATTATGAATCAGAACAAGTTATTACAAATTATTATAAATACAACGAAGATTACAAATACTTAAGAATCACATATTATATTAAAATAAAAAGAATTTAGAAATAAGACAAACTATTAAAGGATTTTCAAAAGTTTAAAAATATACGAATTTCTAGAAATAAAAAATATACTTATTGGAGTAAGAAATCCATTGTGAATTAAATAATGGAATAGCCAAAGACAAGGAGACAAAGAAAATTTCAATGTGTAGCTAAAGACAAAAGGAGATTTAAAAAGAGCAGATAAGAGACTTGGGAGACGGAATAGTATGGATGAACATCTGTCTAATCAAAAGGTAAGAGAGAAAGTAATAAAAAGGAAGAGTGAAAGATACAAGAGCTGAGAATTTTCCAAAATTGACAACACTAAATGTTAGATTTTTAAAGTGCAATAAATTCCAAATGTGATAAAAGACATCTAGGTATGATCTTATTAAAGACAAATTCAAACTCTTTAAAATATATATAGAAAAAATGTAGAAGAAAGTCTTTAATAAATTGAACAATTATTAGATATAGTAAGAAATGAGCAGGTCCACAATAATGGCATTTTGACAGGTAGGAAAAATAAAAAATATTTGAACATATACAGCTTTTATTAACAAGATGAAATAAGTGATGTGCATGTATACTATTTATTAAACACCAGTGCACATAAATTTAATTAGTAAAGTGAATAAAATAATGCATTATTTCATACTAGAAAATGTGTCAGTAGTGTCCATCCATGTAATAACAAGCCATGATTGTTTTAGTAGACGTTAAATATCAGTTTGATAAAATCTGATCCTTGGCCAGCGCCACGGCTCAATGGGCTAATCCTCCACCTGTGGCGCCGGCACCCGGGTTCTAGTCCTGGTCGGGGCTCCGGATTCTGTCCCGGTTGCCCCTCTTCCAGTCCAGCTCTCTGCTGTGGCCAGGGAGTGCAGTGGAGGATGGCCCAAGTGCTTGGGCCCTGCACCCCATGGGAGACCAGGAGAAGCACCTGGCTCCTGGCTTTGGATCAGCGTGGTGCACCGGCCGCAGCAGTGTCTGTCTCTCTCTCTCACTGTCTACTCTGCCTCTCAAAAAAAAAAAAAAAAAAATCTGATGCCATTTCTAGAAATGAAATTCTCTTAGAATGGTGGGTAAAATCTGGAAGCTAATAATTTAATAGCATCCAATATTATTAAATATTTACTTATACCTAATTACACACTTACTGATCCTAACACATAATTTCTTTTGAGGTTTGTCATCAGATTTAATCATTTTGATAAGAGATGAAACAATATTGTAGCTACTAGATAGAAGTTGTTTGCAAACAAAATGGGATACTTATTATGTAACAGCTAAAACTGAGCTACTGTATTAGGCCCTGACCATCAGATCATTTTATCCTTTTGACAACTCTGAAAGGTAGTTTATATAATATAAATATTATATAAACATAATATTTACATATTAGGAAGCTGATCTAAGGAAGGTTGAGTACGCATGCAGTGCTGGTGGCTGGGAGAGGCAGAGTTATCATTTGGTCTCTGTCCGTTCATTCATTTCATTCATCAGACTGGTTCATTTAAATTTTACCTCTGATTTACAAAACCAGAGATTTTCTTAAGAGCTATATAGTTACCAGAATTATATTTTTACAACTGTTTCAGCAAATGCAGAAATGCTTATATAATTTTGTGATTAAAACAGGATGCAAAGCTATATATATATATATATATATATATATATATATACACACACACACACATGTGTATATAAAACATAATTTCAATTTCAGTGTGAGTTTGTGTCTGTTTCTCTGTCTCTCTCCCTCCCTCTTCCCCTTTCCAGGGAGGGTGGGAAGGAGGAAAGAGGGGGAGACATACTAGGGGGAGTGGGAAGAGAGAGAGAGAGAGAGAGGAAAGCAGCAGAAGAAATATATCAAATTGTTTCTGTGTGGTATTAGAATTGCTTTTAATTTCTTTCTTTTCTGAATTTTCCAGGTTTTCAGCAATAAGTTTGCTGCACTTTTAGAAAAATTTAATAGATATTTTACTTCAAAAACAGACATACAAATGCTTCTAAGTTTCTAAGATCCAATATTAAAAGAAAAAGCAAACTTAAATCCGGGCAGGACAAACAGCTCTGAAACCTTGTTCAGCAAAGTGAGGGGTGAGCTTTTTGTTTTGTTTGAATATTTTATCATTTATTCTGGAGGAAAAACACAGAATAGGTTTTGTAAGAGCAATAGAGACTCAAAACAGGTTCAGTTAGGACTTTAATATTTCTGATTTTAAAAATGTGTCTTTGTTTCCTCAGTTGAAAAATGCTCTGAACTCTGGTTCTGCTCGCGGGTGCCTGTTCTATCTTCAACCCCACCTTCACTACCGAGCGCCGCGAAGGCTGCACTGCCATCTAGCTGTAACTCGGGTTCACTGCAGGACCATCCATGCATCTTTCATTTACCCATCAAATTAAAGTAGCTGTTTGAGCACTTGCTGTGTCTTAGGCCCTCGGCTGAATGTGTAGTTTGATTGACCTACCCCTCAGGTGTGATAGGCAGCCTTCTAAGTGGCCGCCGCGGTGGTCATCGCCTGGCATTCACACCTTTGGGCAATCCTCTTCCCTTGAGTAGTATGCAGTCAGGGGCACACAATGTCACTTTCATGATTACGTCACAAAAGATCATGACTTATGTCTTGCCAGAAGACTTTCTCTCTCTGACTTTGGATAAACTTGTATTGTTACAGCCCACTGCCATCAAGGACCTGAGGCCTTCAGTCGAACCATCTTCAAGGAATTAGAATCTGCCAACCACAGGTGTGAGCTTCAGGTGGAGCCTTCAGATGAGACTGCATCCCCAGTCAACACCCTGTCTGAGGCCACGTGAGAGATCCTGAGATAGAAAACCCCAATCAGTCCATGTCCCGCGTGGTCTGTGGGTAATCAATTACTTTGTTTTAGCTCAGAGTCTTGGGATAATTTGCAACGCAGCAGTAGATAACTAATACATCACAGTAACTCTCCAAGGAAAGCAGCATTGTAAGATCCATTTTATAGAAAGCTAAACCCAAAGAGATGAAAGAATCTAGCCAAACAAGCAGACTAATACAGTCAGAATGCAGATTCCTTTGTTTCTCTGAACATGTTCTTCCCGGTTCCATTGCGCTGGCTTCCTGTTTCACCATTTCCGGTAAAGCCGTCACTGTCACAAGCACTGAGTTGGAAAGACAGCTCGGGCTGCCATTGTTTTGTGGGAAAGTAACAACTAAAGTAATCAACAGTTGTAGTAAGGAATCCTAAGTGCAACCTATGTCAGAGTTGTCATAAATGCGGAAAAGAAATGCATCAAAGAGCTGGGGGATGGATACTGCAGGAGGCAGAGCAAGGAAGGATTCTCCAGGAGATGACTTCTGAATCGTGTCCTGAAGGTGACAGATGATAAAAAGGGCATCACAAGGGGAGAAAGCATTTTGCAGAAAGACATAGAGCTTTGGGGCCAACACTGTGGCACTGCAGCTTGGGCAGCCTCCTGCTGTGCCGGCATCTTGTGTGGGCGCTGGTTCGAATCTTGGCTGCTCCACTTCTGATCCAGCTCCCAGCTCCAGTTTCCTGGGAAGGCAGCAGAGGATGGCCCAGGTCCTTGGGCTCCTGCACCCATGTGGGAGGGCTGGAGGAACCTCCTTGCTCTCAGCTTCAGACCAGCCCACCTCTGGACACTGCTGCCATCTGGGGAGTGGACCAGTGAATAGAAAATCTCTCTCTCCTCCCTCTGTAGCTCTGACACTCAAATAAATAAGTAAAATCTCAAAAAAGAAGAAATAAAGTCATGGAGTCTTAAGTGCTTTCTGACTCATAAAAAATAGATATACCCATAAATATATATCACATATATAATGTATGATGTATATGTGTATACATATGTATTTCTACATAGGTATCTACCAATGTAATTCCCTAATCCCACCTCTTGGGGACATTCCTTGCAATTTCCTCCTTTGCAGAATATCATACCAAGGGAATTATATGCATAGTGCCTTGACGCCTTCTCTGGACACAAAACTATTTCTTTAACTATTTTCTTGACAGTCTTATCAAATTCAATATTTTCTAATCTGAAATAAGCAGTTTATTCCAAAATCTTCTGCCATCGCCTACATTTGCTAACTTGTTGAATGACTTCAGTATGGGTCAGATGGTATAAACTGATTATAAACATGCTTATTCATCCCTAGCTGTGTTTAATGTTTCACTAAGTTCTGTTGATTCTATCTTCTAAAGACATCGCCACTATTTATACCTAGTCTGTATCTTTATTTATAGCCAGTCTGCATCTTTATCAGTTATCTATGTAGTCTCACAACATGCTTTCTTTCCTTCAATTTTGCCTTTTTAAGATCTATCCTCCTGGGGCCGGTGCTGCGGCATAGCAGGTAAAGCTGCCGCCTGCAGTGCCAGCATCCCATATGGGTGCTGGTTCGAGATCTGGCTGCTCCACTTCTGATCTAGCTCTCTGCTATGGCCTGTGTAAGCAGTGGAAGATGGCCCGAGTCCTTGGGCCCCTTCACCCACGTGGGAGACCTGGAGGAAGCTCCTGGCTCCTGGCTTTGGATCGGTGCAGCTCCAGCCATTGCGGCCAATTGGGGAATGAACCAGTGGATGTAAGACCTCTTTTTCTCTCTCTGCCTCTCCATCTCTCTCTGTGTAACTCTGACTTTCAAAATAAGTAAATCTTTTTTAAAAATCTTTAAAAAATGATCTACTGTCTTCCAAATGCAAAGCCAACTTTCTTCCTTAAAATGCTCAGTGTAATATTTAGCATAAATGACTCATAGGTAAATAGCAAAGAAAAATAGGCTGAAGGTGAAAGCTGTGAACATCAATATGTAGGGGTTGATTAACCTCTAACAAAACATGATTGGGAGAGAGAAACATTGTGAAAGACAAGGGAGAAAATATTCCAAGGAATAAGTTACTGATGATAATAAATGCTGTGAGGAGTCAAATATCAGAACTGAAGATAAGTTGCTGTTATTGCTGACCTTGGCAAAATCAGTCTTAGCAAAGTGATGGAAACAGAAATTGGATTACTGTAGGACAGAGAGTAATAAAGTGGGACCAAGTCAGGCATTTCGGAAGTGGCAGAGGATGTATCTAGAAAACACAGAGTTGTCTCTAATTTTTCTCAAGATCCAGCTGGCACGTAGGGCCCAGGACCTTCAAGATGTGGTTAAGTTCTGGACTTCATACTTGGAATGTGTAGGTCTACTTGGATGTGCCAAGACACCTGCAACCACATGGTGACGCCAAAATGACTGAACACAGGCTGAGGAATTCTGGGGGCAGTAACAGGCTAAAGGAGGGAAGAGGCAATGAGACATGATAGAAGCAGGCCTCAGTCAAAGCCCTGCCTGTCCTGACATGTGTCAATCTCCTGACCTGACTGTGTCCACCTCCAGCTCCATATCAGGAGTATCTGGACCCAAACCGCAAAAGACTCCCTACTGCCGTGTTAGGGACTTACCCAACTGTATATCCAGAATAGTGCAATGTGACCCATATATTACCTTCTACGGATGGTGACAGCAAGCAACGCTGCCATTCTAAGTGAGTTATGTGAACAAACAAGCAAGCAAACAAAAAACCCAATAGCCCCTCTGCAAAACACTAAGCTGAATACAAACTGAGGTGTTGTGTGCCCAGGATGATTCAGAACTCTGGGCCGGGTGCAGATTTAAGTGCTATGTGCTGAGGGGAGCACCATGTTTTCCCAGCCCCATAAAACTCCTGTGGCTCTTGGCAAGGAACCAGCTGCTGTGTCCCTATATTTAAGCATAAGCTCCCAATAATCCTTGTCGGTTGCACATTGGCCTCTTGTCAATTTCTATTTGCAAGTGAGCCAAAGAACCTGCTGTCGGTAGCAGTATGTGTTCATGACTCAAATTTCTGGTCCAGGTTGTCCACTTGTTCATCACCTACCCGAATATAATGTCGCGAAGCTTTGCGCTCTCTCTCTCTCTCTCTCTCTCTCTCTCCATTTTTCTCTGATTTGGTTTTCTCTATGGGCTTACCCTATTTGTCCAGGTCCTTCTGTGTTGCTGTCTACATTACACAAACTTAGTATTTCCCTCACATGGCAACTCAACTTGAAGGCAAGCAACATCCATGCTGTTTTGTCTCCTCATTCAGGTTTCCATATCCCAGGCGGGGGTGGGTATCAAGAACATAGGATCTCTTTACCTAATCTCTGAACCATCAGCGAAACCCCATTTTTACCGTGTAATTATTTGGTGTCTGGTGAAGAACAGAAAGCTCATCCCAGTTGCACGTGTATGAGTGTTGGGAATGAGTGCGGAACCCACAGGACTCTGCCAGCCAAAGGAGGCAGGGGGCATCAGGGCATGGAGGAGGGGCTGGAACAGAGAGGAGACCTGCGGCTCCTGAAAGATTTTAAAAACGGAGCTGGATGGAATCTGGGTGGAACTTGCGGAATCACCTCATTTATTTTTATACAATATTTCTCTCCTGTCCCAACAAGGGACTTTGCTTCCAGATAGTCTCTGTTCATGTTTACACTGCTTCAGTACATGTCTTACAATCTTCTAGGCAACACACCACAGGCGAGCACTTAAGGTGGGAAAATATTTCTATCTTATGAATAATTTGTTTACTGCTTCCATGTACAAAAAATGTCAGAGCTTCCAATAGTTTCAGACAGAACATACATTACTTGGGGGTCAGAAGAAACTCTTAGAAAAATTACTGCATTCACCAATCATTTTGAGGAAGGTTGGTTTGCATAAAATTTATTAGATCATTTTAAATGAAGGAACTGGAATAGTTTTTCTGCTGCATATGCTCCAGAGACATCCATTAGCAGCAGTGTTCAAATTCCAGCCTCATGTGGAAACTGTAGCCTCAGGCAAGTTACTTAACCTCTGGGGCCCAATCTTCCTTCCCGCTACAAAGCTGATAACAGTAAGTACACCCCAGGGTTGATATGAAAACTAAATGGTGTAAACAATGTTGTTTGATTGCTTAGTAAATCAGAGTTATTTATTTCTCTAGTTGCCTTAGGAACTAACCAAGACATAAAGCATAGAGATATGATTTGAAGATATTTCATCTCATTTTAACCAAATATATTTGCTCTCCTGGTATGGAATTTCTGTGAATGGCTTAGACTCCCCACTGAATAAAAATGTTATCTCTACATCTGGAGAAACAGAAACTGACAGTTAAACCTGTTATTGACCAGAAATGGGGCCCTATGCTGAAAGTGATTCCAATAAAACTGAAATCAGGAAACAGTCTTTGAAAAGGAATGGCAACAAACAAAATAGACATTAGTTATTTGACTTTTTCAGTGACATTCATTTAATAATTCTATCATTTGATTGAGTTATCATACTGATTATGATGTGATTATATTAACTATGGTAGATAATTACAAAGAATTAATGCAAATTACAATTTATTATACTAATTGGTATGAAAATAATTACTTTCATAATATCTATAACATATATATTTTGGAGGCATAAAATACCACCAAAATCATATATTTTGTGGAAATTTTAAGAAAGGCTGTCTAATCATTTTTTATATGTAGTGAGAACATAGTGGGATTTCAAAATTGATCTTGGGAGCATTATTGTGGATTTTTAAAAATTACACAAAGAGAGAAAGAGATAGACAGAGAGAGGTTCCATCCACTAGTTCAATACACAAATGGCTAGGAACTAATCCAGGTCTCCCAAATAGGTGGCAGGAGCCCAGTGACTTGAGCCATCACTGCTGTTTCCCAGATCTTCATTGGTGGTAAACTGGACCCCAGCTGAATCTGGGAGGAAGGAGTCCAATTCAGCTCTCTAAGGTGGCTGACAGAAACTCTGCTACCTCCCAGGGTGTGTATAGCAGGAAGCTGAGGTCAGGAGCAGAGCTGGGATTCGAACTCAGATATTCTTTTTTTTTTTTTTTTAAGATTTTATTTCCTTCAGCATGATGTTTTCCAGATTCCTCCATTTTGTTGCAAATGACCGGATTTCAATGTTTTTTACTGCTGTATAGTATTCTATAGAGTACTGAGTGAAATAAGCCAGTCCCAGAGCGACAAATATCATATGTTCTCCCTAATCAGTGACAACTAACCGAGCACCAAAAAGGAAACCTGTTGAAAGGAAATGGACACTATGAGAAAGAGTGACTTGACTGGCCCCTGTCCTGACTGTTGATGTACAACGTAATACTTTATCCCTTTTAGTATTTTTTTGTTGTTCTACTTAATACTCCGTAATTAACACACAATTATTCTTAGGTGTTTAAATTTAACTGAAAAGTGATCTCTGTTAAATATAAGAGTGAGAATAAGAGAGGGAGGAGATGTACAGTTTGGCACATGCTCAATTGGACTTGACCCAAATGGTAGAGTTAGATATGTGCCAGGGGATTCCAATACAATCCCATCAAGGTGGCATGTACCAAAGCCATCTCACTAATTCAAGTGATCAATTTCAGTTCACAATTGATCATACTGATAGGTCTAAGAGTCAAAGGGATCACAAAAACAAGACTAGTGTCTGCTAATACTGATAGAATAAAAAAGGGAGAGAACCATCCAACATGGGAAGCGGGATACACAGCAGACTCATAGAATGGTGGATGTCCTAAACAGCACCCTGGCCTCAGAATTAGCCCTTAAGGCATTCGGATCTGGCTGAAGAGCCCATGAGAGTATTTTAGGCATGGAAAGCCAAGACACTCTGGAAAAAAAAAAAAAAAAAAAAAAAACTAAATGAAAGATCACTGTGAGTGAGATCCCAGTGGAAAGAACGGGCCATGAAAGAAGGAGGTACCTTTCTCTGAAGGGAGGAGTGAACTTCCACTTTGACTATGACCTTGTCTAAATAAGATTGAAGTCGGTGAACTCAAAAGGCTTCCATAGCCTTGGCAACTCATGACAAGAGCCTAGGGTGATTACTGATGCCATAAACAAGAGTGTCAATTTGTTAACTCAACAACAGGAGTCACTGTGCACTTACTCTTCATGTAGGATCTCTGTCCTTAATGTGTTGTTCAATGTGAATTAATGGTATAACTAGTACTGAAACAGTATTTTACACTTTATGTTCTGTGTGGGTGCAAACTGATGAAATCTTTACTTAATATATACTAAATTGATCTTCTGTATATAAAGATAATTGCAAATGAATCTTGATGTGAATGGAATGGGAGAGGGAGCAGGAGTTAGGAGGGTTGCAGATGGGAGGGAAGTTATAGGGGGGAACTCATTGTAATCCATAAGCTGTACTTTGGAAATTTATATTTGCTAAATAAAAGTTAAAAAAATAAATAAATACAGAAAAAAACTTTAGATTTGATAAGAATTAAATATTCTTAGCATTTTTATACTCAGAAATATAGAACATTTATGTATTATTTTTATATATTTCTTAATTTTGCTATTATGATGTATTAGTTTCTTATTGTAGCTTGTAGGCAGATTTATATTTAGATTATATGAATAATACTTTGAAATGTCTTTGGAAAATGTCGCAAACATTCAGGAATATATCAAAATACAATAAAAACAAAAAACAAAAAAAGTGAAAGTGCTTTTTCAAAATATGTTTCCTCAATTTGAAATAAAACTAATTTGACAGAAAAAAAAAGATTTTAGTTTCTACATCTGGATCTAACCTACTACTGTTCCTCAATAAACCTACATAGAATTCATCTTCTCTGGAGACTAGCATTCAAGAAAGAAGTCAGCCCAGCGTTGCAGGTTGAGATCACAGGGAATGATAATGGCCTGGAGGAGAGGCACCGAGATGGTGGAATAAGGAGGGAGCTTACTGCTCTGGTCTAGGGGAAGATAGTGTAAAAAACATGGAGAGAGTGCACTCTCCAGGAAGAGTTAGGAAGAAAACGACAGAATTAACTCCACACAAATTAGAGAGACATTGTGGACCTACAAGGGAGGTGTGGACATGCACAGGTGAGGACCCCAGCAGCCAAGAGCCTCAGCACCAGCTTTGGAGAGCAGAGCAGCCCAAGCCACTGATGATAAAGCTTCGAGAAGAGCCTGCCTTGAATCTGGCTCGGAGCCCTGAGGAAGACAGTATACCTGCTAACCTAGAGGGGAAAAGGTGGGGACATTTCTCTCTCCCTGACCACCCAGCACCAGCAGAGTGAGCAGGCACCATTTTGGACATACATAACTGCTGCACCAGCTAGTGTTTGTGGGCCCAGCAACCAGCCAAGACGAGACTCCTGAGTCTGTCTGGGAGAATTGACAGGGGGCTGGGTGCTCCTGACTATGGAAGTTTTGTGTGCTAGAGCTGTGAAAACACTGTGGCTACATGGGAAGATGAAGGGTGTGGCTGGGTCTTGGGGCAGTCACTGTGGGTGGCTCCACATGCTCAAGGCTTCCTGATTCCCTGGTGAGGGTCATTGTTGTAGGATCTCTGCTCACACCAAGGCCTGCATGGATCCTTTGTGTGGTTCTTATGGCAATGTGGATGAATATTGGACCCCCTGTGGCTAGTACCCAGGCATTTGTGTCCTTGAAGGAGAGGAGATGAGTGTGAGACTATGTCAACGGAGCTGAACAAACATCCCCTCTGATTAAAAAATTTGGGTGTCCAATTTGGAAGTCACCTTGGACACTCCCCTCACCCTGGAGCACAGAGCTTCCTGGTCACATCCAGCACATGCCTCAGGGTATTCACTGAAAGAAGACACTCCACTAAGCCACAGAGGCATAGTCCAAAGATAAAAACCATCACAGGAAAAAACAAAACAAAACAAAACAGCAAGTATCTCCACAAATGCCTAAAAATAAAAGCAGCAATTCAAAAAACCAGAATAAGGAAGACAACGTGACGGCCCCAAAGGAACACAGCAACACTTAAATACAAGAATGTGAAAAGGAAGAGATTGAAGAAATGCCAGAAATGGAATTGAAGAAATTGATCATAGGATTACTTAGAAGTAATCAGAAGCAAAACCACCAACTAAAGAAATCCGTACATGACATGAAATAAAATCTTTCCCATGAAATTGAGATTTTAAAGAAAAATCAAAATGAAATATTGAAAGTGAAGAATTCAAAAGAACAAATAAAAAATGCAGTGAAAAGCCTTAGCAACAGACTTGGTGAGGCAAAAGGAAGAACATCTGAGTTAGAAGTCAAATCTCTGGAAATTTCATAGTCAGACCAAAAAAAAAAAATAATAATAATAAGAAGAAATTAGAAAACTAAATAACAGTGTTGGAGATCTATGGGTTACTATCAAACGACCTAACATATGGGTCTTTGGAGTTCCTGAAGGCATGGAAAGAGAGAGTGGATTAGAAGGCCTTTTTAGAGAAATAATTACAGAAAACTTTCCCAATTTGGGGAAAGAGAGACTTCCAAGTACAGGAAGCATATAGAACTCCTATTAGACATGACCAGAAAAGATCTTCACCACCATACAATGTAGTCAAATTCTCCACAGTAAAACATAAAGAAAAGATTTTAAAATGTGCCTGAGAGAAATGCTACATTACTTTCAGAGGATCTCTAATTAGACTCACATCCGACTTCTCATCAGAAACCCTATAGGCTAGGAGAGGATGGAGAGATATATTCCAAGTTTTAACAGAAAAACTGTCAACCCAGAAAACTGTACCCAGCAAAACTCTCATTTAGGAATGAAAGTGAAATAAAGCCCTTCCATAACAAACAGAAATTGAAAGAATTTGTCACTATCCATCCTGCCTTAGAAAAGATGCTTAAGGATGTGCTGGACACAGAAACACAGAAACATGGTCATCACTGTGAAAGGTGAAGGCAAAAAATTTCCCAGTAAAAGTAAAAAGGAAATCCAAAGTAAACAATAGGAATATTTATGAAAAAATGGCAGGGCCAAGTTGTTACTTATCAATAGTCACCTTGAATGTAAATGGCCTCAACTCTAATTAAAAGATACAGACAGGCTAAACAGATTAAAAAATAAAAACCATCTATTTGTTGGCTACAAGAAACACATCTCATCAAAACAAAGAAATATGCAGACTGAAAGTGAAAGGATGGAAAAAGATATTCCATACTAACAGAAACCAAAGAAGAGCTGGTGCTGTATACATCCTAATATCAAACAAAATAGACTTTAATACAAAACCTGTTAAAAGAGACAAAGAAGGGCGCTATGTAATGATTAAGGGATCAATTCAACAGCAAGATGTGACTATAATAAATGTATACACACCCAATTACAGGGCACCTGGCTATTTAAAAGTAATGGATCTAAAGGGAGACATAGACTCCAAAACAATTATAATGAGGGACTTCAATACCCTACATTCAGCAATGGACAGATCAACCATACAGAAAATCAACAAGGAAACAACAGAGTTAATTGAGACTACAGAACAAATGGACCTAATGGATATCTACAGAACTTTCCATCCTACAGTTGCAGAATATGCATTCTCACCAGTGCATGGAACTTTCTCTAGGATTGACCACATGCTAGGCCATAAAGCAAGTCTCAGCAAATTCAAAAATTCAAAATCATACCATGCATCTTCTCTGACCACTATGGAATGAAGCTGGAAATCAACAACTCAAGAATCTCTAGAATGTATGCAATACATGGAGACTGAACAATGTGCTCCTGAATTAACAGCGTGTCATAGAAGGAATCAAAAGAGAAATAAAAAAATTATTGAAGAACAGTTTTTTTAAAATACTATTTGTTGAACTCTTCATTTAGTATAGGGTTAATATTCTGTGTATGAAGTTAATTGAAATTAAGTAGTAAAAAATAAGAATGGGCATAGGAGAAGGAAGATGAAGAGGGATAGGAGTAGGGGTGAGACAGTGGTTACAGTGGGAAGAATCACTATCATTATGTTCCTAAAGTTGTATTTATAAAATGCATGAAGTTTGTATAACTTAAATAAAAGGTTTCTAAAGCAAAAAGATTTTATTTATTTATTTGAGATGTAGAGTTACAGGCAGAGAGAGGGAGAGACAGACAGAGAGAAAGATCTTCCATTTGCTGACTCAATCCTCAAATGGTCGCAATGGCCGGAGCTGGGCCAATCCAAAACCAGAGACTAGGAGCTTCTTCTAGGTCTCTCAGGCAGGTGAAGGGGCCCAAGCACTTGGGCCATATTTCATTGCTTTTCCAGGCCACAGCAGAGAGCTGGATCAGAAGAGGAGCAGCCAGGATTTGAACCGGCACTCATATGGGATGCCAGCTGTTTAGGCGAAGGCTTAGCCTCCTATGCCACGGTGCCAGCCCCCTCAGGTATTTTCATATGGCAATGAAGGCATCCCAGCTGACATCTTAACTCCTTTGCCAAATACTCGCCCTGCCTGTACATTTTAACTCTGTGGAAACAAAGTCCTGTTTAATAGTTTACAGCCCTAACTATATTTATGTTGTAAAATAAAGCCTCAATCTGATCATCTAGTTTACGATTTGGACACTGCCACAAAGTACATACTTTTATCCACACACATACACGTATGTTCCCTAGGAAACAGTGTCTTTCCCTGGATGTTATTTCTTCAGGTGCCAAATTTAAAAGCAGCCTGTGTTTGTAATCTGATTCTCTTCATAGCTACTGTTGTGGCAGTTTTAGAAAATGAATTTTCCCATCTCTGTTAGACTTTTTAATTTCTTTATTTAAGATTTATTTATTTATTTGAAAGTCAGAGTTACACAGAGAGAGGAGAGGCAGAGAGAGAGAGGTCTTCAATCCGATGGTTCATTCCTCAATTGGCCACAATGGCCGGAGCTGCGCCGATCTGAAGCCAGGAGCCAGGAGCTTCTTCCAGGTCTCCCATGTGGGTGTAGGACCCAAGGACTTGGGCCATCTTCTACTGCTTTCCCGGGCCATAGCAGAGAGCTGGATTGGAAGAGGAGCAGCCAGGACTAGATCAGGCGCCATAGGGATGCCGATGCTTCAGGCCAGGGTGTTAACCCACTGCGCCACAGCGCCGGCCCCTAGACTTTTTAATTTCAAACAACGCTTAATTTCCTTGTGAGGACAGCTTGACTGGTCCACTGAAGGTCTGAAATTTCTATCCAGTTGCACATCTTATATTTGATTCTGCAGTATTTTTAGGAGATATTTTATAATAAGCTCTCTGTACTCTTATTGATTCATTTAAGTGAGGCTTTAGAGTTCCATACTTTCATGTTTCATATTTTATGAAATAGCAGTTTCATGAAAAAACCAATTCATGCTGTTTATCTTTTCCCTTTTAGTTCCTTGATTCCTTTCTTGGGGTCAACAATATCACTAGCAGAGTCTGAAAAATGAATACTTAGTAATGGTACCATGAGAAATTATTTTCCCTGACTGGAAAAACTGCAAATATTAGCATGAAAATGTATTTGGGTTCATCTGAACCATTTTCTCCCCAAACTTAAATATATGCATCATGATCTGTCCAATTCTCAAGTTGACATTAATTATTTTACATTATCCTTAAACAATTCTAATTCTGTATGTTTTCTGTGCAACCTATAGATTTACTTCCCAGAGTATGTACAAGTAAAAAGGTTGGAATATGAAAATTCTGGAAATGAATTCTTTGAGTTATCTTCAGAGTGTCAGTTTCTATCCAGCCCTAGCCTTTTTCCAGGTGTTTAAAATTATAATCCTGCTAACCTACAGGTTTTCACATCTAGCCATGCAGTTGGTGAGGTCTGAGCTAGATAAAGATGTAAAGGATTTTATTTCCAAGTGGAGAATTATATATATGTGTGCACATATATACATGTATATGTGTGTTATATTTATGTAACATGTATGTATATATATAATATGCATTATAACTGTGTGTATATATGTGTGTTTTGCTTATTTGCCTGATCACCAGAGTGAACAATCAGCACCTCAGGTGCTGAACAAGAATAGAGGAAGAACCCAAGGACCTCAGCTCCTAACAGCACCATGCTGATATGTCTCCTTGCATATGATGAGAAACCAATGTGTGTCTGGAGTTCCCTTTTCCCTGGAATTCAGGCCCTGTGGGATGCTAAATCCTACATCCATCTTGTGAGTTCTCAATGCGGCTTCTCCCTAATTTCTCATAGCTTCTTGAATACATTTCTCAAAATAAAACAGGCTTTTGCCCTGGGACTTCCCAGTTTCAGCTGCAAGCCATATAGGCCAATCCCCTATGACATCCAGTCCTGCTCTCTCGGCTGTCTCTATCCTAGACTTAAACATGAGTAGTCACCCTGGTATGTGCTTCTGTGGGAGAGTCTATGGCTTCCTTCTTGACCTGTTTCCAAATTCTTGTGTGTTTCACCCACAGCCTAACTCACCAGCGGCTCCCAGAAAGCCTTTCAATTCTGGCAATACATTTCTGAGCCCTGGTTAGGTTCAGCTCCAATAAACAAGAAGTCAGTCACTTGAATGTTCAAAACCCAAGAGTAGAATTTATTAGGAAGTTTCAGGATGCAGCTATCAGAAGTGAGGATGCCTGCCAGTCTGTGGAGTTATATATGGTGCTCACTTTGCTTGTTAACAGCAAACTACAAGGCAACTACAAACATTCTTTTTCCATTTGAACTTCTTCTGATGCAATCATCTTCCATTACACTGACAACTTCACAGCAGAAACTTGGTTTGCTTTTTTATACTCTTCAAAATGATACCATTAAACAACTCTTCGGAAGGGATCAGAAGAAACCGCAAGAAATTTATGAGGCTCCGTGTAGCGGTAGACCCTTTGGCCCTCCATCAAAGTTGGTTGAAATTAGCCTGTGGGATCAATAGTTATTATAGAGGGTGGACAGGCCAAGAAGGCAAATGATTTTATAAGGGTTTTTTTCCTGAGGATACCACACTAGAAGGAAATTTGTTTCCACTGCAACAGCCTCTTAAGGGAATTTCAGAATGTTAGCTGTTTGATTAATACCACTATTGAGAAAGATTGGGTGTTTCTAATATGCCATAAAAGGAATCGTGTTTCTGGTCTGTAGGTGAATTCCCTTGCTTTTTCTAATTGCGATTGGCATGTCCTACTTTGTGCTGTCTGTTATGAAACTGTTTCTTCCTCCAACTCATGCCTGGAGAAATAGTTTCCTGGGAAAGTATTTCAACAATTCTTAGCAATTTTTTTTTTTATTTTGTCCCAAAGTATATGGATCTGCAGTTGCCGGGTGACTATGTTTGTATAACCTCATTGTTAAGACCTATTACAAAATATTCTTAAGGGCCCAAGCCAGAAAATGATAGTTTTAACAGATAATCTATCCATTTAAAAGAGATCAGATTAGCAAGTAGAGGTTCTCTTCGACTGTCCTATTTATGGGGCGTGGTGGGGGCGGCATTTAAAATGTTTTGATTTGCTATTTTCCTATCTACCATTCAAAAGGTTCCTGTTCTTAAATTAAAACTTTCTTTTTATACTTACTGCATTTTATGTGTTGGCAGTGGAACCTTGTGGGTAAACCAAACAAGGTCATCTTGTGTTTGGTGAAGGGAATCCAGTACGCCTGGCCTCAGCATCTGCTTGTTTGTTGAGTTAGTTCTTGGACCTGGGAGTAGCTGAACAAACTTGAGCTATGAAAAACATTCAAGTGTGCTCTCTGGCCCTGCTAGTCTATCTTCTGCTCAGGAGAATCTCAGCAGCCAAGTGCAACCTCCTTTGCTAGGGCATTGTATCAAATTTACGTATAAGCATTGTGCCTACTCCTTATACCAAGTGAGGGCATGTGGCAAGATAGTTGTGGTCTATTCAGCAATTTGTCTCCTCTGGGCAACCATGCATGTTTATAATGTTCTTTCTTATTGGTTATTTAAAGCACATTTTTACAGATGTATTTCTAATGTGGTGACTTAATTTCCTTTCTAGCATCTCCTCTTCCCTTTCTCAGTCCCATCTGCTGCTACTTCCACATTCTTTAATGATACCCATTATTAAAGGAAGTTCAAAGTTGCTGTTATTGTTGTTTTGATTTGCAAGATATCTGGTGCACCAAGCCTCCTTTGCCTAGAGTGTGAAACTAAACTGACTGAGAGGGGCTGGCATTGCGACAGCAGCATTCCATATGGCTGCCAGTTGGAGACTTGGCCATTCCGCTTCTGATCCAGCTCCTTGCTAATGAGCCTGAGAAAGCCGCAGAAGATGGGCCTAGTGCTTGGGCCCCTGCACCCACTTGGGAGACCTGGAAGAAGCTCTGCATCCCTGGCCTCGGCCTGGCACAGTCCCGGCCCTTGCAGCTATCTGGGGAGTGAAACAGCAGATGGAAGGTCCCTCTCTCTCCCTTTCCCTCCATGTCTCTCTCGCCCTGTAACTCTGCCTTTCAAATAAATAAATAAATAAGTAATTGACAGAGAGATTGGTAATTGGGATCTCACAAAACAGCTTCTAAGCTCTAAACAGCACGAGAAGAGATGCAAAGATGTCAAATAATAATAGCAAATATTCACACATATTTATATATCAACTAATAATTATAAATATTTACACAGCCCTTCATTTTTTGCCACAGTTGTTTTAGGAGCTTTGCACTGATCACATCATTTGATCTTTATTAGATCGACTATAGCAGGAGTGATTAAGTACTCTGTTCTGAGTTACTCAGCAAGAATGTAGCAATGGCTGGTCTTTAAACCCAGGTCACCTATTTCAGACTCCACATTCTTAAAACATTCTCTTACTAGTGGGGGTAAAATGAACATGTGAATGCTAGAATTTATTCTGCAAATTGCTTTAGGTCAATAATCCTGCTGGAAAATTGATAGTTCCTTTCAGAGAAGAATCAAGATAACCAAATCTAACTCAATTAAAATTTCAAGTCCTAAGAGAATATTTTTTCCCAATTATTACCGATTGTGGCAACACCTTTTTAAAAAGCAATCAACACTTCTTTGGGTCACTAAAAATAAGAGAACCATACATGTTATTGATTTTTTCATACAGAAGTGATTAATATGAATATTAGCTAATAGGAATTCTGGAGATATTTTATAAACGTGCTTCTGCCTCTAAGCGGTCTTTTTTTTTACACATTTTCTCTCTACTGTCCACTGCAGTATAGGAGAATGAAAGGTGGTCTAAAAATTGCAATAATAATGACAATTGTAATGACAATGATGGTATATTTTAATAGTGTAATAATGTATACATTCTAGTTTATAATGATTATTATTCTTATAAATAACCTGTTCAATTTGGCACCCTGGAGAGTAAAGGGATATAAAAAGAAAGACCTGAGAGGAAGGAAGGAAAGCTAGAAATCTTACTTCCTCGTCTACAATTCAATGTCCAATATTATAGGCATACAATTTTGCTAGAATTGCAACGAAAATCCCAAATGCTTATCTATTTACACCTAAAATATATTGTTTTGGAAAAAAACAATCCTCAACTTTATTTAAAAAATTACTATTTGAAAATCAATAGCAATTTTAACAAATGTAATGTAAACTGTACAATTAAAATTCAATACATTGTACAAAGAATTCACAGTAAGTTTGTCTGAGAGGCTGGAAGCTGTGATGTGGGGTGGGGGGCCTCCAATCTCAGCATTTCAGAGGAAAATTCTCTTTTTAGAAACAAGTTACCTGAATTAATGAGCTTAGCTGAGTAACTGAGTTTCCCCCTTGGAAACTCTGCAGATAGGAAATCCTTCAAAGGCCCCTGCTCACCCTCTGAAGAGCAGAGCAAGTCCCATCGGATTAAAAGTCTCTCCACTTTTAACAAAGGAGATTAGTTTATCTTTACTTTTTTCTCTCCAAGAATCTTTAACAAGAGAAAGGATAACTGACAGAGAACAGGTGGTGCGCTCATCTTTTGCAAACATTGAGGACTGCACCCAGGGCAAATGAGCAATATAAATATGCAAATGTGGTCATTCATGTCCTTATTACCCACAAGTGCTAAACAATTAAGTGTGAAATGCTTTGGGGAATAATTTAGGTAAAAGTGCTGGTAGAGCTGCCCAACAGTGAAATGTATGTCAGCTCTCATTTTTGCATTTTATGGTCAATGTAGAGGACTTCACAGGAAGCTCTCGGGACCTGTGGGACTCATCAGCAATAATTAACTTCAAGCAACGACTAAACCTACAGAAAGGAGAAAATAAATTGAAGATGTAGCCACCACCTCAAGATAATAGGATCCCAACTCAGAATTAAGGCCAGGGTCATAAACTGAAATGCCACAAATACCAGGTGTGTGTCCCAAGAGGAGAGGCGTGCTTTGTTTTGGTTCAACTACTGAGGCAAGGGTGGCAAGTGAGTCCCTTGCTGTCAGATAAGCACTTCATTACTGTAAGCCATTACTTTTATTTAAGAGAAACCAGAAATCCAGGTCTGTATTTGAAATCTAACTTTCAAATATTGATAAATAATTTTGTTCTAAAAGGATTAGAACTACTAAATAAGCCATACCTGGCCTAAGGGCCTCAATTTGTGATTTCTCCATAAGGTTTACTTGAGTCTGTTTATATACTCTTTTAAAAAAATTTTTATTTACTTATTTGAGAGACAGAGTTACAAACTTAGTGAGGGAGAGACAGACAGAAAGGTCTTCCATCTGCTGGTTCACTCCCCAAATGGCTCCAATGGCCAGAGCTGGGCGGATCCAAAGCTAGGAGCCAGGAGCCTCCTCTGTTCTCCCACATGGGTGCAGGGACTGAAGCACTTGGGCCATCCTCCACTGCTTGCCCAGGCCATTAGCAGAGAGCTGGATCGGAAGAGTAGCCAGGACATTAACTGGCACCCATATGGGATGCTGGGGCCACAGGCAGAGGCCTAGCCCACTACACCACAGCACCAGCCCCTGTTTATACAAACTTCTATTGGTATTAAGAGTCAGGTGCCATCATTCAGAAGTATTTCTTTGCTTATACAAGTACATTCTCTTTCTATTTGCCAAAAGGATACTTGGCAGCTTATGCTGAGAAGTAAAATTCCAATTACATTGGTAGTCAGTAAAACAAAATAAAAAATATGCAGACAAGGGCAATTTAGCAGCGTGAAGATGTATCCAGGGGAGAGTAAATGTTCCTGAACGCCAAAGCTCAGGAAACCTACTGACTTCAGAGAGATAAAAAAAGAACTCTGTATTTCATGGCAGCCAAGACGAAAAGAGAAATATCAGAGTTTGTTCAGTCTATATTGTTCAATAGAAGGAAGCAGCCTATCAGTTTGGCAAAAGAGATTTCTTTCCACTGAAAACGCTGAAATGCATTTACTTATTTATTCATTCATTTATTTATTTATGTATTTATTTTCTTCCAGAAACCTTTATATAAGGTATACAAATTTCATGCATTTCATAAATACAAGTTTGAAATTTATAAAAACGGTCTTTGTATAAGGAATATGGGACAATTTTACAAAGAGGAACTTAAACAGCGATTCTATTGGAAATAGAGAAATTCTGTACATAGAAGAAATACTGAATGTAGAAATTCTGTATATCATCTGTCCTGCAAGACTCCTCTATGCTGATCCATGTCACGTAGAGCAGTTGTAAGAGGCAGAACACAGAAAGGGTGGTAGGTCAGAGCGCCTTGTGTCTGAGATGATGTGACATTTCAGAAGTGAAGCCTGGGAAATCTCCAGTAATAGCTTTCCCAAATATCAACCATTTGTGTTGTGTTCATAGGGAAACTTCACAGCTGTTATTGTTATCTCAGGTGTTGACTACTGAAGATCCAGTTCCTGCACAGGCTAGGGAGGTGCAGAGATTCAGGGTGAGCTGGGGACAGCAACAGAATAGCATAGGAGCACCAAGAATTGTCAAAATGTGATTTTGGACCCAGTTAGGTCATTGAATGACTCTGGAACCCAGGTCCAGAGTTCTGCCCTCATATCAGAGTTCTGTCCCAAACCGCTTTAGCCTTAAGAGTCCTGAAGACAGAAGCCAGCTTTGAACTTCTGTTATAGAAGAACATTTATAATATATAGGATGGTTGACTTGGAGAAAAACCTCATCTTGAGAGATTAGTGAGGTTTAAAAGCTGCAATGAGTGCTCTGAATTCTTACGTACTCACCTTTCTTGTCTCTCACCTTCTCTAGAATGTAAGTTACACAAGGGCAAAGGCAGTTATTTAATAGGTTCAGGGCATGCAGCAGTGCTTGGCACAAAGTTTACATGTAATACATATTTGTTGAATGCATGATCACAATTTTTTTGTTGTACATCTGCATATATATGTAGGTATCTGATTTTCATTTTCAGTAACAATTTGGTTTTTGACATATATTCTAGTTTATAGCTTCTGATTGATGAATTGATACATAGATTCACTTGATTCTGTTATTTATTTATTTATTTATTTGAAAGGCAGAGTTATCAAAAGAGACAGCAGGAGACATAGAGATTTTCTATCCACTGGTTCACTCCCCAAATGGCCACAATCGCTGAAGCTAGAGCGATCCTGAGCCAGGAGCCAGGAGCCAGGAGCCAGGAGCCAGGAGCCAGGAGCCAGGAGCCAGGAGCTTCTTCTGGGTCTTCTATGTGGGTGCAGGGGCCCAAGTATTGGGCCTTTTTCAGCTGCTTTCCCAGGAGCAGTAGACTGGAAGTGGAGCAGCCAAGACTCAAGCTGGTACCCGTATGTGATGCCAGCACCACAGGCAGTGGCTTTATCTGCTACACCACAGCACTGGCCCCAGATTCTCTTGATTCTTAAAGCAGGCTACTTTAAACACAAATGTTTCTTTCAAAAATATCTTGCCATTTTTGAATAATCATTATAGGATGTATCCTGAGATATACTTTCTTGTTCCAATGAATAAATAAGTTATTATACAAGTTATTAAACTGAAATGCCTATGTTTCATTAAAAGAAGCAACATTTTTTCACTGCATTCATTCATCACTGATTTTTCACATATTTTACCAGTTAGTAAGTCTGCTCCAGGCATGGTATAAAGTATTGGAAATATGATCAGCAGCCCACAACGCCTGCACCCAAGAAATGATGGCAAATCCCATATAGTCCTTTTTCAGCATGATGTGTTGTTCTAAGTGTTTTGGATAAGTTAACTAATTTATTCCATTTATAGCCACTCTGTAAGTTAGATTACAGTTACTGTTCATATTTGGTAGATGAAGAAATGGAGGAACTGAGAAAATAACTTGCTTTTATACTAAGAAATCCAGCTCCATGGTCCATACTCCCAATCAACATGACAGGTTCACTTCACTTTGCTAAATAAAAAGAAAAGCCAAGCACACAGTTAGGTGCACCACACACATTTGAAAATTACATCTGGGACCAAACTTCCTATGGCCTGAAGGAGGAGAGCCATTTGGAAAGCATCAAACACATTTGCAGGGAAGAATTCTCTCCCTGTAGCCCATAAATTACTTGGCTCCATCCCATTAAAGAGTGCAGAACATTTTCAAGGAGTTCAACTATCTCACTGGTTGGTATGTAGTTGACTTTGCCAATCAGTGTGTAAATTTCTTAAATTTTTCATGTTAGTTAAGCTGCTGTGGAAAGTTCTCATATTAATTTAAGAGAGGAATAATACTCATCATCATCATTGCAATGAGTTATGCTGCCATGAGACAAATCAAAGGCTATATATATAACCCCTTGAGTCTTTAATCATTTTTTAGTGTGACCAAATTAAAAATGTGCATTTCTGCTAGATTTATCACAAAGAACAAAAATTCTTAGGATTATTAAGGAAACATTTTTAGCTGCATATATACAGATTGAGTTGATGCCTGAATCGTGCATTGTGAGATATCACTATAAAAACCAGAAGGACACAGTTTTTCATTCTGAACAAGTGAAATCAGAAGATTATATTTATACATCAGCATGTTCATTATAATCTAAATTTCCCTGTGATGTATGGAGGAGATGGTGATTATGCAGATAGCCTGAGAAATTGAAGGATGTCCAGATATGTTCTAGGGTCCTCTTATTTCTGTATTTTTTTTTTTTTTGACAGGCAGAGTGGACAGTGAGAGAGAGAGATAGAGAGAAAGGTCTTCCTTTGCCGTTGGTTCACCCTCCAATGGCCGCCGCGGCTGGCGCGCTGCGGCCGGCGCACCGCGCTGATCCGATGGCAGGAGCCAGGAGCCAGGTGCTTTTCCTGGTCTCCCATGGGGTGCAGGGCCCAAGCACCTGCGCCATCCTCCACTGCACTCCCTGGCCACAGCAGAGGGCTGGCCTGGAAGAGGGGCAACCGGGACAGAATCCGGCGCCCCGACCGGGACTAGAACCCGGTGTGCCGGCGCCGCTAGGCGGAGGATTAGCCTAGTGAGCCGCGGCGCCGGCCCTCTTATTTCTGTATTAAAACATATTTCTGAAAATTCTCTTATTTCTCCAATGCACAATGATTGAACAGGCTAAAATAGTAAAAGAAGAAGAGAATAAACCAGGATGAGGGACACGTTTAATAGAAGGTGGCTGAAGGCCCCGGAGAACCATTGCTCAAATGAACATTCACAGAGATGATATCAATGAGGGATTTTTCAGGATCTAAGAGTAATAATTCAAGTAGGAAAAGTTGTCAGACAAGATATTGGGATCACAGAAGGAAACATATCCTTCACGAAGAACAGGAAGGATCTGAGGATTTTGGTCCCCTTCCCCACGGCTTTTACAGACATGCTTTGTGTGCTAAGTAGTCCTCACCACCAAGGACAGTGCTAGGAGGAGAGATGCACCAGACACACGCTTCTCGTGCTGGCTCCTGGGCCTTGTCCATCCTGCTGGGTCGCTTTGTGTAGCCTGGCATGGTGATGTGCTCAGACAGGATGGATCAAAGCACACAAGAGCCCACTGTGAGGGTTCAAAGGCAAAACAGGCTTCAGATGATCTGGGGAGTATCTTGGGGTAAAGCTTCCTAGTGTTTTCATTTCTTGTAGTATTTTACCTTTGGGGGCTTTAACAGAATTAACTACGGCTGAAGTTAAGTGCTTGTCTGGGGCTTGCTTCTATCATTTTTCCTAATGAGTGCACTATGAGAAATGCTGGTGAAATTGGATTATCTCATTTGGATTTTCTTGCCTATTTGTCTAAGCTATTCAAATCTTTCACTGGAACAAATTCCCTGAGCTTCTTCCTGCTTCTGTGGGGGAACAAGAGATACAGAGATGCCCTGAGCTGCTAGATAAATCCAGCTACTTCTAAAGTGAATGACCACAGCTGGATGGCTGCTCCAAGAAATATTATGAAAGTGGGTTAAGACAAGAAATACAGGGCCTTATTAAAATTTCAAGGGTGACTGAGACAGACAAGATATAATGAATGGTGCTGGATTTTGGCCAGATCATTGGTTAAAACACTCAAAGAAATAGATAAATTTGAGGCCCTGGCCTCTGTTTAACCTCCCACCTCAAAACAATTCTCTTTGCACAAACTTTTGATGATATTTTAGAACATTAGTCTCATAGGTGACTCAAAAGGAATGTTGTCTGCAGTTTAATCACCCTGAGCTTTGCAGGACCCAGGTGTTAAATGGAAAATTAGGCCATTTTTATATTCATTTGCAGTTTTTCTGTTTACTAAATCATCAAAGCAATGAAAATATTTAAATAAAAAATGAGGTGTACATACACTGAAGGATATCAAAGACACAAACTTTCCCATGAAAGATGAAATCTTAATTCTGTTGTGGAATTTGAGGCACACAGTTATCTAGGCAACAATTTTATATTTAAATAAAATTATGTTAGTACTACTAGCAAGAGGCATTTTACTATTTGCCAAAGTTCACTCAAGCGAAGGAACAGACTTGAACATAAACATTTTATTTTCTGAAACTTATTCTGATCTTAAATTATAATAAAATATTTTATGAATAGAGAAATTAAAAAGCTTATTCTATCATTCTTTTTTTAGGCTTTTAAATTTTTTATTTTTAATTAATATAAAAAAGAGAACAGACTGTATGCATTCCATAGGTACAGTTCCAAGAAGACAACCACACTTCCCTCACTCCCCTAATTCCCCCCAATCCTCTTGCCCTCCCCTCTTTTTTAAAGTACTTACTCAATGAGCTTGACAAATCATTTTTAAGGATTCTCTAAAGTCATCTTCACTGATAATTAGAAAGTGGAGTTTAATTACACACGTTTATAATTTCCTCTAGGACATTAGTCTTCAGAGTTCATTTTACATACATATTAGTAGGAAAGAACCCAAGAAGTCATACATTCCAATGTAACACTCAATGCAGGATCTCAGCCTTCCTATTTATAAATAATTCTAGAATTGTTTCTCATAAGGATGCTTGTTCATTTACAAGCTGTTCTAATTATTTGAAGATTATTCCTCTATTGAACTAAATTTCTCCTCCGTTACCACCTACACTGGTACTATTTGCCTCCTTCAAAAGAAAGTAGCATTTATTTATTTATTTATTTTCACTTGAAAGGCAGAGAGGTGGGGACAGAGAGAAATCTTCTATCCACTGGTTCATTCCCTAAATGCCTGCAGTAGACAGAGCCTGACCAGACCAAAGCCAAGATCCAGCAAATCAAAAGAGGTTTCCCACATGGGTGGCAGGGACCCAAGTACTTAAGCCATCATCTGATGCTTCCCAATGTTCATACTAGCAAGAAGCCAGAATTGGAAGTGGAGCTGGGGCTTGAACTCAGGCACTTCGACATGGAATGTGGGCTTCCCAACCAGTGTCTTCACCACTGTATCAAATGCCTACTCTAGTAGCATATGTTGAACTGTTACCCACATGCAATTCTGGCATCACAGGAAATGGCTTAACCTACCATGCCACAATGCCAGCCCCTTGGTAAGCTGCTACTTTGAGAAGAGCAATTTTTAAGACAGTTTATTGAAGGTAATAAACATATATGAAAGGGTGTATCTAATGCTTAGAAAATGCTTTATTCAGACTCTCATATTCAGATCAGAATACCATGAGAAGGATTGAAAATGAGCCTTACGTGAACACTGAGGCATGCCTGAGACATCAAAAGTGAGTTTTCTTCCCTTTTCATCAGGAAGAGTTGGATAGTTTTAGATGTGATAATCCTTCATACAGTGTATTTATTATGATCCATTATAACTGAAAGCAAGGGTGAGTGAGTGAGTGAGTCAGAAAAAAAAATGGAGAAAGATAGGAGTAAATCAGATTAATGTGTATCTGTAAGACAGCCATAACTACATGGAAGAGTTCAATAATAGATACATCTTGTTCTAAGCAGTGAATCTGATTTAAATAAAAATTCACTTTGTAGCCAGGAGAAAACTTTGCTTTGAATGAATATTTAGAAACTTCAACACCTGACTAAAGTCATTGTGTGACACTTGGAAAGTACTGGGGTTTCAAGAGTATTGAAAAGGTCCTACTCATACATAGTTTTATCTTATCTAGCACCTGACTCTCCCCTCTTCCCTATGCTACAGGAGATAAACTAGGATGTCAAAATGGAAAAAACAATGTTATTTGTTAACAAAACCTAGTGGTTCTGCCTGGAGAAGCTAATTAAAGGAGGGCAGCTCTACTGAAATATCTAATTGGTAGAACTACTTTGTCACAATCTAATGAACTGAAAACTCACACTTGACTCAAAGATAGTGCCAGGGGTAACAGCAGCCATTTAGTTAGGCCAAATTTGCCTTCAGCTGTGTAATCAGTATCATACTTTAATGCACAAATGATTCTAATCATTTGCAAAATAATAACTTCTGCAGATTTGACATGATCCATAAAAAAGAAATCATGAAATAATAACAGTGGGGTAAATGAAATCCTAAGGGATTTCATTTTTAATAAAAGGTCTTCTCACAAAAATAAAAAGATATAATAGATTTGAGATTTTCTTTGTAAATCTTCAAATTCTTGAAATGGAAGAAAGTAGAACTGAGAAACTAAAGATGAGGTGTTAGATGCTCCTGAAAATTGAAGATCAATCAGAAAAAAGGAGAACACATTTTTCAAATTATGATGTGTCACTGGGCACAGAAAACTTAATTTGTCAAAATTGGCATAGACTAAAATTAGAGTAAGAATTCTGAGCCTCAACTAATTATACCTTGTCCCAGAGAATGACAGAATCTTTCTAAAGCTCCTTAAAGATTTTAGCTGCTAAGGGTAAAACTTTACCTGTGGTTTGGTGATCAATACTTGGCACTGAGTCCTGAGATTCGACCGAAGCTCCTCTGCCTGAGCGATTTCAACATTTTTATATTCAACAAATATTTGTTAGGCTGCTTATTATGGACATGACACTGTGTTAGTCCCTGAAGCTACAGTAGTCAACAAGATACTCAAAACTTCTTTAATAGTAAACAATTCTATCAGGATGAGATAGAATTAAAACTAAGCAGAAATTGTGTATTTGTGTGTTTGCACAAACACACATACATGCACACACACACACACACATGCATAAGACCAGACAGTAAACAGTAACATGAAGAAATTAGTTATAGTAAGGAAATAGCACATGGTGTAAGTATCAGAAAGAGGTGTCATTTTATTTAGCAAGGTCTGGAAAACCTTCTAGAAAAATAGTATTTGAACAAAGATCTAGAATAGGTAAAGGAACTATTGTGCAAAGATTTGGAGTCCTCCAGACAAAGAAGAAGTTTGGCCAAGATGTTGGTCATATAATTTCAATAACTAAGTCTAGCTAGAGTAAAGAGAATGAGGAGTCAGGAAGTGAATCTGGAGGGGAAAACCAAGAGCAGACCATAGTAGGGCTTGTAGAGTTGTTAAGAAATATGGCTTTTGTTCAGAATATGATGTGGTCACATGGATTGTTTGCATGGAAGACTCATATGATCACTGAAATTTACTCCAATCAATGTGCAAGAAACTGACTTAGGGAGCTAGGAGTGAATGCACACCAAAAAGTCAGGCTATTGTAACCAAAGAGAAACATGGCAGTGTCTTGCCCTAGAGTAGAAATGGGAAAGATTGAGAAGCATGGCCATGCTTGGAATTCTTGAAGGATAAGTCACCAATTAGTAGATGAATATGATTTATAATATTGAAGAAAAATCAAACATTATTTTCAATTTGTGATGCGACCAACTTGGTGACTATGTTCTTACCATTTACTGAGATGGGGAAGAATAAGAAGTCTTTCTGTTATTGTTTCATAGGTTTTTGCTTTTGCTTGTTTTGCTGCAGCTTGAATTTTGTTTGGGAATTCATGAGGTTAGAAAATAGAAAGTTTTGTTTGAGGAGCATAATGTCTGAAAAATCATTTTAGTCATCTAAATGGAAAGGTTCAGGAAGGAAACCCAAGGCTGGAGATAAGAATTTAGATGTTTTAAATAACTTTTAGAAATTTAAAGTCAAGAGGTAACATATGATTTCCCAGGAAATGAATGAAGACTTAAAATAATGTGTGAAGACTGAATTCTAGGGGACTTCATTATTAGAAATTGGAAAATACAGGATATGCTGCCATTAGAATGAAACTGACTAGGACGAAAAGGAGAGAGTTGTTAAGAAATTATAAAGAAATCCTGTATAGATGGTGGGAGATAGTAATGATAAGAACAACACTGAGAGGACTAATAAGATAAGGACTGAAAAATAAGCTTCAAAGTTGCAAAATGAAAATTATTGATAAGGAAGTTTTCACCATAGAAGTAAGAACATCCTAATTGGAGATGGTTGATTGAATGTGAGAAAGCAAAGACAGTAATACATATAGACATCTCTTTGGAGAAGCTGAAATAAGGAAGTGGGTAATAACTAGAAGAGCGTAAGCACTCCAGGGAGCATCTTTTTCTTAGAGGGGAGATAGGAAAACTAATCAGAATGATTTAGGGTAGCATGGGAAAGCAATGGTTCAATATCTAGAAGAAATAATTGCTAAAGACAAGTTCCCTGAGTCAAGGAGAAGGAACAGAATCTGTTACATAAATGGAAAACTTTCGGTGGGAGTGTTGCATTAGGAAAGTAGGTAAATTATGTGCAGGTGTTGGGATGTGGCAAGTGAGTGAGTGACAGGTAAACAGGTAGATATTGGGAGAGTCAATGTGCCACTGGCATTGAGTATCATTGCAAATTCTTGTTGAGTAAACAGGCAAGAATGCAAGCCCCTAACTAACCAAAATTTACCTAGGCCATTTCTCTGGGTTGGTTTTTGCAGCATGAAATATTTGAGGATGAGGTTGCAACTTACCTTGGGACAAAAAGTAGGTTAGCTTACTGCTTGCTGTGAAAACATTAGATCCTTTAAGCTATTTTACCACATCTCTGTTGCAAATCCACTACATTCATATCAAACATCAGCCTATTTCCTTTTCAAAAATTTTATTTAAGGTATATAAATTTCATGTATTTCATATATGCAGATTTAGAAACATAGTGATACTTCCTACCCTACCCTCCCTACCTGCAATGCTCCCACCCATTCTCTTCCTTCCTTATTCCTTTTCTTAATTTTTTTTAATTTTTTTAATTTTTTGACAGGCAGAGTGGACAGTGAGAAAGAGAGAGACAGAGAGAAAGGTCTTCCTTTTGCCGTTCGTTCACCCTCCAATGGCCGCTGCGGCTGACGCGCTGTGGCAGGCGCACCGCGCTGATCCGATGGCAGGAGCCAGGTACTTATCCTGGTCTCCCATGGGGTGCAGGGCCCAAGTACTTGGGCCATCCTCCACTGCACTCCCTGGCCACAGCAGAGAGCTGGCCTGGAAGAGGGGCAACCGGGACAGAATCCGGCACCCCGACCGGGACTAGAACTCGGTGTGCTGGCGCCGCAAGGCGGAGAGCCGCGGCGCCGGCCTCTTTTCTTAATTTTTACAATGATATGCTTTCAGTTTACTTTGTACTTATTAACCTTACACTAAGTAAAGTGTTCAACAATAGTAATAAGGGAAAAATATTGTTCCTCAACTGTAGACACAAGGGCTATTAAAAAAATCATCAAATCCCAAAATGTCAATTTGACTTGTATACATTACATTTTGGTACTCTGTTAGTTACCACAGATAAGGGAAAACATATGGTATTTGCCTTTTGGAGGCTGACTATTTAACTAAGTATAATGTTTTACAGTTACATCCATTTTGTTGCAAAAGACAGGATTTAATTATGTTTATAGCTGAGTAGTATTCCATAATGTATATATACCATAATTTCTTTATCCAGTCATCAGTTGATGGACATCTGGATTGATTTCCATATCTTAACTATTGTGAATTGGCCTATTTCAAACACCTTGTAAGACTTCATGAAAGGGAACCTACATGAAGAGAATGGTCCTGCAGCTTGCTGTGCTATGGGTAATAGAGTCCTTTGTCTCTGACAATATTCATGAAATAGTAACAAAGTAACTCGTTAGTTTAGAAATAGTGTAAAACTAAAACAGACCCGATGGTTAAGCAACAAAAATGAGAGGCTGACAGACATGGCTTTCTTGTAGAAAAATGTCAAGGTTCCTTCAGTATGGATGCAGAGGTAGGAGAAAAATCTATAGACTTTCATTCAAATGAGGATGATAGGATGAAGCAAAGGAACCCCATTGCCCTACCTGTGAATCAGCCTGGAATTGAATAACAGGGTATAGGACTGAAACAAGCAGCCCAAAATGGAGTCTTGATTGTGGCTAGTTTTCCTTTGAGAGGGATGAGGAAAGGAAATAACATAGCAATATGGCAGCAAGCCTCATGGCTCCTGCCAAAAGGCAATGTGCTGGAGGCTACCTAGTCAAGTAGTATTCAAAGCTCAGACAAATGATGTCCACAACGAAGACCTTTCTATTCCATCTGGAATTTTAGGCAGACCAAAATCATTATGAGATTAAATTAACTATGTCCACAAAAGGTTTATTTACTGTTGGCCGTCTCCTCAGTAACAATCAAGATGAAAGGGGAAAGGGTTATAAAAATCTGTTTTCAAATTTTATAGCTTTTGCCTTGACCATTCAAGGCAAAAAAGTGTATTTTTTTCCCCTAATGAAAATTCCAATGCTACCTTGTTTGCAAACTCGGCATGGCAGCTTCATCTGAATGGGATATTAAGTTTCAAACTTATTTCTAATTCAGCTACTTGGATTCATTATTAACATGGTCCTAGATCATAAGTGTAATGGCCAATTGATTGGATATGGTATTCACACAGTGTTCTCTTTGTGACCCAAGTGGACTAAGCTGCAAAATATAATAGATCTTGGTAAATACTTTTTCAATGAAATTTTCCTGTTCACAGCTGACCTCTCTGCTTGCAAGGAACTGGTACAAGCAGATGATTAGAGGAAAGGCAAACTTTAGTTTCTAGGATGGGACGCACCAGTTCCAGTGCCATGGAAGCAGAAAAATTGCACTACTTGAGGAAAGAATATTTTAGACCTGAGGATTTCAGTGGAGGGAGCCAATGCATGTCATCTTGTCATTTAGATTCGGCACTGCAGGTTGACAAAGCAATCATAGGTCCTAGCTGAATCTAAGAGCAGCTATATCTGACAATTAAAACTCACTGCAGGATTTGTTATGCCTGTCCACCTGGTAAAACAGAAAACTAAGTGTGGACTTGGCTCATCCTAAACTACCTGCTATGCCCGACACCACCAATGGCAGTTGCTGAAACTAGCCTCTTCTGAATCATCTACATATCCAGAGACTTGACACGCTTGCTTCGATCTTAATGAAGTAAATTTATATGATTATCCTGATGTCTCTGCAGCTTTGGGTGTTGCCACAGAGGGCAATCAAAGCTACAACTATTCAGTGACGCTGCTCAGTATATCAAATTGATCACACCAACATTGTAGTGGTCTAAATCAAGTTTAACAACAAATTCCAAACTGCACTGAAGTAGACCACTTTGTGTGATATGTTTGTATATGGAGGAGCATCTCTTTTAGGGGATAGGACTGCTCACCTATTGACCCTATAATCATCAGTAATGACATTGAATATCAGTAGGCCAGTCTAAACCAATGTAAACACTGGCATGGGTCAGATGAATAATAGACTGGCTTTAGACTACATTGTCACTGCTGAAATAAGTGTGGGGAACAACTTAGACTAGACTAAGTTACTGGAATTAAGACTTATTCTATGCATCTGCTCTCCCACAATATGGCGCTGAGAAGGGAGTAAACACTTCTACGCAGCTGCCTCTCGCCAACTTGAGTGATGACGTGCAGGAGCTGATCCTGCTCCTGATTGGAGGAGAGCAGCGTACTCGGCGTGTGGGTAGCAGAGTTGGGGTTGGTGGAAGAGGACTATATAGGAGGAGAGAGACAACATGCACCAGGAGCATCTATCTGAAGGAACATCTGAGCAGCCCCCGAGAGAGCCGGCAGGTGGTGTGCCGCTCCCCCACGGAAGTGGGGAAAGTGGCAGGGGGCACCGCCCTTCCACAGAGGTGGAAGGATCGGCAGCCAACCCGGGAAGGACCAAGCAGACAAAAGAACAGCGCAGGGTCCTGTGTCATTCCTCCACAAAGAGGGGGAGGGACATAATGGTGCCATGACTCAGATATGAAGCCTAGGAGGGATAGTGGTGCCGTGACTCGGATAGGAAGCCTAGGTGACATAATGGTGCCGTGACTCGGATAGGAAACCTAGGAGGGAAGAAGCGGGAAGAAGTGGGAAAATACCGGAGAGAGAGACTAGCAAAGAGTGTAGGGAAAAGCCGGACGGAAAAAGTGCAGGAAGAAGTTAGGATTGAAAGCGAAAGTGAAAGCTGGAAGAAACATAGACTCAGATACGGACTATGGCGGGGAAGTTAGGAGAAATCTATGGTTAAAAGTGAAAGTGAAAGCTAGAAGAAACTTAGACTCGGATACGGACTGTGGGGAGAAGCCAGGGAAATGAGAGAGAAATATTGTTGGAAGAAAAGTTAGGAAACATACCAGGTAGAGAAAAATATGTTAGGGAAAATGAAGCCGCGGGGGCAGGCCGAAGCGGAGACATAAGCTAGGTTGGGATTCATCAAGTTAGCCCAGGGAACAAAAGGTGAAAAACTAAAACCAGAGGCGGAGACGTAAGTTAGGTTAGAATCCATCAGATTAGCCCGGGGAAGCCAAACCGAAAGGCGGAGACGTAAGCTAGGTTGGATTTCGTCAGGTTAGCCCGGGGAACTTAGACTGAAAACTAAACCAACCGATGGCGGAAACGTGAGCTAGGCTGTGATTCGCGGAAGCCGCCGCGTGCAGAGAAAGTGCGTGGGGCACAAGCGGAGAGAGCGCACGGGGCGCGAGTAGATAGGAAGTGCGGGGCCGTGGTGCGGGCGCAAAGGGGCGCAGAGACCGCAGAGCGCGCGCGAAGCCGGGAAGCCGCGCAGATAAGATAAGCGCGGGCTGAAGCTGCGCAGAGCCAGGAAGCTGCCGCGGGCGAGGCGCCAAGAAGCTGCTTCGGGGCGGGCGCCGGGAAGCCACAGGGATAAGAGAAACAGAAGTTTAGAAGTAAAATGAGAGAAATAGGAATGCTGGCAGATAGAAGTAAAATAGGAGAAATAGGAATGCCCAGAGGTAGAGAAATAGAGAGAAATAAGGCCTCCCCACAACATGGCAATGAGAGGGCTTGGGTTCGGTCTGCCTGATTAGTAAGGCGATGAGCACCTGCGGGCGGCTAGCAGCTTAGCCGCTGCAGGTCACTGAAGACAGGCACGTTATCAACACCAATAAGTCTCCCCACAAGACGGCAATGGGAGGGCTTGGATTCGGTCTGCCTGATTAAGGCGATAAGCACTTGCAGGCAGCTCGAGTAGAGCATGCATGCAGGGCACCGAACACAGGCACGCATCAGCGCCTAAAAACCTCCTCACAACATGGCGAAGAGAGGACTCGGATTCAGTTTGCCTGATTGGTAGGGCTTGTAAGCACCTGTGGGCAACTCTAGCAAGTAGAGCAGAGTGTGTGCCACGTATCAACGCCAAAAAATAAAAAGAAAGGGGGAACTGTTGGGAGCAACTCGGACTAGACTAAGTTACTGGAATTAAGACTTATTCTATGCATCTGCTCTCCCACAATATGGCGCTGAGAAGGGAGTAAACAACTTCTACGCAGCTGCCTCTCACCAACTTGAGTGATGACCTGCAGGAGCTGATCCTGCTCCTGATTGGAGGAGAGCAGCGTACTTGGCGTGTGGGTAGCAGAGTTGGGGTTGGTGGAAGAGGACTATAAAGGAGGAGAGAGACAACATGCACCAGGAGCATCTATCTGAAGGAACATCTGAGCAGCCCCCGAGAGAGCCGGCAGGCGGTGTGCTGCTCCCCCACGGAAGTGGGGAAAGTGGCAGGGGGCACCGCCCTTCCACAGAGGTGGAAGGATCGGCAGCCAACCCAGGAAGGACCAGCAGCAAACCCAGGAAGGGCCGAGCAGACAAAAGAACAGCGCAGGGTCCTGTGTCGTTCCTCCACGAAGAGGGGGAGCAACAATAAGGCCTTCTAGTGTCCCTAGGACACTTCTGCAGTTTGCTGAGTCCAGGACCATAGTCAGTAGAATGGAAGTCTGTACTACAAATTGACTTCATCCTGTTGCTGAGAGTTGTCTAGGTAGTATCCTTAACTAAATGCAAATTGTATTAGGCAAATTGGATAGATTTAATCCCGGTCTCCACCAGTCAGAAGCAGGGTGACACATTTGTATGAATATTCAACGTCAGCCGAAGACAGGTGGAAAAGACAGAGCTGGAAGAGATAATCCATCATAGGCCCTGCACATTCTTGTACTTCCTTGCTGGGAATGCCAAGAATGCACAGCCCCCACTGCTCCTTACCTTGACCATTTCTTGGGGCTTGTTTTGCAGTGAGTAACTTTCAAGGATAAAGTAGTGTCTCCCTGGGAAAAAGACCAGCTTTCTTGCTCTTGCTATAAAAACAGGAATCCCCCAACTCAGTGATCCTTAGTTGTGACACAAACCTGACTGTGCAGTACCATCTGGATCCATACAGTATCAATGTTATGGAAACTGAGTCAAGATTAATTGATATAAATCCAATGCTCATGAAAAAGAAAGCTGCACTTTCTTTTCTAACCCCAGAGTTTTATGTTTGCTGCTTGAATTCATAGAGGAGTAACAAGTTATCATAAGAGCTTGCAAAATCAAATACCAGAAATTTGGGTGGAGGCAAGATAAGATAATTCTTTTCCCTGAGAAAAATTAGAAACTTGATATCAACAGAGGGATGTTGGAAGTTGGAAGAAAAACAAAATTTTAAAAATGTCATCTTAGGAAGTACAGCTATAAAAGGATTGTTGTCTAGTGCTAAATGCCCCCTGGTGATTTGGGATCATACATTTAAAGTGACACTCAGCTCAGTGTGTGGCTTGTGAATTTTTCAATAGCTACATTCAAATTGTTTAAAAGTGAGAAGGTAGACAGTTAGGTTTAATCATAATTGTGCTTTTGCTAGGTGAGTATAATGGAGGGAGACACAATCAGGGGAACTGAGGGTATATGCAAGGGGCAGTTACAATGCTGGACCATGGAATCTCAGCCCAAGCAGAAGGTAAGTGAGACAATGACTAAAGAAAAATGTTTAAGACTACAAACTTAGGTGTAATGAAAAAAAGTGTTGGAGCATAAGTGAACTGGGAAAATAGAGGCAGTGGCTGAGAACAGGATTAAGTGAGGTTTCTACTGAGATTATGATGGTAATAAGGTCTGGTTGGGATTAAAGGAGTGGACAGAAGCGGTGGGATGGTGGACAAAGTCCTTTTAAACAAGGTCATGAAAAGAAGGAAGATAACGGTGTTTATGCAGATCTTCTACATGGGTTGGAAATCCCAAGAATGATGGTAAGAGTAAGACATTAAAATATCCAATGACTGAGGAAAAGGTACCAGAAGTTAGGAAGAATAATAGAAAAAGGAGAAGTAATAATCTGCATTGTCCAGGGACTTTTGCTTCAAAATGAATTGGGACTTTGAATGAAGAGGGAAGATTAACTGCCAAGATGCAGCAATGAAGTGAAAAGACATTTCATATAAGTCAGATGCAGAATTTGTAAGAATATATGACACTGTTTGAGAGAGTTGCAAAAGAAATAGTGTCCTAAAGATATAGCTAGGTTTAACCTTAAGCAAGTAGGTGAAGTAAATAGTCATAGAATGTGAGGATATTGGTAACTAGGGTATAAGTCTTGAGATCATCAATATAGATAGTGGGAAGTTCAGAAAGGAATGGCAAATTGCATGAACTAAGGGAATGGCGAAAGAATCTGGGAGGAAGAGACCAAGGCTTGATGGTTTACCTGGGATTCTGGGACTTCTGTGAGTTACTGAGGTAAGCAGACTCGTAAATCATGGTGAAATTGTTCCTGATGGACTTTAGGGGAAGTTTAAGCAAACCTGATTACACCTCTTCTGGAACTGTTGCTTAAACAATGACTAGAGACAGATGAGAAGAGCTACTCTAGAAGGAGGGGTGAGTTTTTCCAACAGTAGGCCACAGAATTTCTTTTGGGAAAGAGGTATTCAATGCTTCTATAAGAGAGTGTTGATTAGTCTTAGGTTTTGGGTGCTTTCCTTTGGATGGTACCTGAGTTGCTGAGAACTGAAGTTTCAGATGATTGTGTTTGTCGTATAAGATTTCTGAAATATCTTCTGTGTTAATGTCAGAGGACAGACTGTGATCAAACAATACCAGCAATAACCTAATCTTTGGGTCAGGAAGAAGTCACGAGTGCTGTCCTTCATAAACATTTGTATGCTTACAGACAACTTTGGGTGGTCTTAGGCATCCTTATGAACAGCAGATGCACAATTGACTGTGATGAGCATGCTCAGGAGAGGCAGAAACATGGTTGGCCATATTGTGTGAGAACTTGCCGTATAGGCTATGGTGGACACTATTCCCGTGATCTTCAACATCTTTTCTGAACATTTTCTTCACCATCTTACTTTAACACACAGCTGGATATTATCAGAAAATACCACTTTCATTAAGGCTCTTCTGCATATGGGTGGCCCACCCCTCTTGCAGGAAAAGAATCCTGGTATGAAGACCTACCATTCACACCTTCCAAGTCACAAGGACAGCATCCAAGGTACGACAGTGAGATGATTTTATAACTCTTATTATTTTGTTTTAGACAACTTTTTGTTGTTGTTGTTCCAAGACTTTTTGACAAGTAGACTTGAATTCGAGACTTGGCATCTGTCTGCTGGTTGTTCACTCAAGAACTTTTCCCTAGCTTTTCTCACTTCAAGTCAACAAAGGAATGCTCACCTGACAAAGCAGCCAAGGCCCTTCATACCATGGCTATCTCTGCCGTGAAGGTCTCATAGCACATTCATCTCTGTTCTGGTCTGTATTTTGTCTTCCTAATCACTGCCTTTCAATTTCCCTACTAGCTATAATACCTTTGTAGAAGTTGGTAGTAAGCAATGAATAAACATGATTTTCAAAATTAATCTACATATAAGAAGGTTATCACCTATCCTAATTATTGTAACTTACATAGCACAATAAAAATTATCAAAAGTAATACATACTATGAATAGTTTCATTTATAAAAGTTAATATGCATGGTAAAGGCAAAGGTGAATGAATTAGATGAATCTATCAAGATACTAGTAAATATTTTATTAAATAAATACATATGGAAGCGAAGTTTGATCTTTCTGAGGTATAATTTTAGATGTGTTTCAAATTATATGTTTACATTATTTGGGATCTATATTCTCAAATTTGAAATTGTAAATAAGAAATAAATGTATCTCCTAAAGTGTTAAGTCAGCAAGTGAACAAATTCTATTGAACATTTCTCTTCAGACAAGGGATATTGACAGTTCCATAGGTCTCATTGCTTCACGACTACATGAAATTTTGGATGATGCACGTTTGGCTTCATATGGCTATTTCAGTTGGCTTTAGGTAAAGTGACAGGATTTAGTTTTCAAGGAAAACTCACACTTCATTTTTAGCAACATTGTGCTGGAGGCGGATGAACCTGAGAACGAGAGCCTTGTGTGCATCGCTTTGCCAGGTGGCTCACGCCGGGGTGTTTATTGTTAAGAACCCCGCTATTTCTGCCTGAGGTTTGAAGCCAGGACTTTGCAGGATCCCCTGCTGCACTCAGTTCTTTGCACACACAGAGCAGATGGGTGAAACAGAACAAACTCTCAGCCTCAGAGGCACCAGCGTAGCATTCCAGATCCCAGTGATGGTGTTCCTCTTAGAATAAATGCTAATTGGAGTTGGTGAGTGAAAGTCAGAACTGAAAATTGGACTTGGCTTACAAAACAATTTGGAAACTTGTTCAAGGAGTTATCATAACCACAGTTTGATAAACAGAGAGAAAAAGTGAACATTAAAAACATTACTCAGTTCTTTCCAATTTTGCTTCGTTGCTTAGAACAGGATGGTTCAAGGGCAAGTATACAGGTCATGGGATCCTTTTATAATTTTCAGAAGTAATATGATCATTTGTTTTAAAAATGCTAACTTTTCCAAACATTTTGTTTCCAATAATTTCCACTGAACTCTATCTGGCATAAATAGCATCAGTAGATCTTTACTGATGGGTCTCATTGTGCTTTTTTATGGCTCCACAATTATCACATTGTCTTGTTATTTGTGCTTCTTTTCCCTCACGCTCTTCCAGTTTCCTTTGGGAAGAAGCTATGTATTTTCATTGTTACATCCCCAGAACTGAGCACAGTGCCCCAAACTAAAAAGCTAAAACATAATAGAGAGAAGCAGCCAACATTCTTGTTAGCAGCAGTCAAGGGTGGTCATACAAAATAAAGATAATTTACTGATTTTGGAATGAACTCAACAGTGTTATTCAACTAAAGTCTTCTCCAATTATAGATAAGCTTTTTTTTTGCAAGTATGGTTTTAAGTAAATGTATTGATCTCCACTTTCATTTTAAGTTGAGCGTTGCAGATATGGTCACAAACAGGACAGGATGTGAAGATATTTTGCCATAGAAAATGTTTAATGATTTTAGGGAATTAGAAAATAGTAACCATTATTCTAATTACTAATATAACTAAACGTGTTTGTAGACTTCTCTTCATTATAGAATTGGTTGAGATTTTGCCTTCTCTGAGCTGTGCTACCTTGTTTTCCCTGCTGAGGATCCCAGAGGAAAATCTGAATAAAAACTAATCCTTTTTCAGGGGGCCTCGGTTCTTCCCATTAGGGTTCTCTGCCTCTGTGTGCCCTTGGTTTTACCATTTCTCACTTTCTATGGTCTCAAGCTCTTTCTATTGTCCTGAGTATTATCTTCTGAGACTCTGAATTAATTTTTTGCTCTGTTAGGTGACACTTTTGTTATTTATTAAAAAGTTAAATAATTTAATTACATGTGTAAATAGTCTTAATAGAGAAGATGATTACACACATAGTTAAGACTAATAAACACATTCTTCAGTATAATTTTAAAAACAGGCAGTGGATTGTATGCATATTTAACAACTTGAATGGTTTCTTTGAATATAGCTTTGTCATTAAAACACTATACAAAACCACATTTTTCATGAGAATATACACAGTCTGTGAAAAATAAGTTGCGCTTTTTCCATCTGAAAAAATATAAAATGGATATATAACAACTAGAGATAAAATAAAGATAAATGTCCAACCATACACGATGAAGAGGGAGGCAAAGGAAGTAGTAAATTCTTTACTAATCATTAATAATACATACATTCATCTTATGGATTATATTAAATGATGTTTGTGTTTTCATGGCTATAGGGTAAATGAAGAGAAAGTTAGCACCTGCTTTTCTACCTAAAGCCATTCATGAAAGTAACTATCTTATGCTACAACATTTAAGTGTTTTTTAAAGCTGTCACAATGGAACTTCCAGTGTGGGCAAGATGGTGTTCTCGTCTCTCTTCTTGTTCTTCCCCACCAAGTCCCACCACTAACTACCCCCAGACAAAAATCCAAGAGAACTCCAAGAGTTAGGAGGCAAAGATGAGCTGGCGAGAATTCTGCAGACTAGAAGAGCAATAACGCATCAGGGTACCTGACAACCTCCAGCACAACTTAAGAAGGTGCCCTGGCCTTGATGTTTGCTCACTCCTAGTGAGCAACAGAAGAAAGAGAAGGTTCATTCCTTCTCCAAGTCAGGCCTACAACACATGGGGAGTGCTGAAAGAACTGGCAAGGGGCGTTAACCAGAGTCCTATTAATCAAAAGCAACCAGAGGAAGAGGAGCGCTTACCCCCTCTGCTGCGGAGGCTCTCTTCCCCAACCTAGGACATGCTGGGACATCTTTCCTTCCCTGGAGGCAGGGAGAAGCCCATCACAGCAAATGCACCAACACGACACTGCAAAGTCTCTGAAGATTAACTGTTCCATGGATTCACAGTAAGTAAGTAAGCCAGGACCGGTTACCCAAACCTAAAAATGGTGATTGACTGCTAAATTAAAAATTAAAGCCAGACTCAGAATCTCCTAAATAATATCCAAAATGATGAGCATACTAATTGTGAGTCATTTATTGTAACAAGAATCTGAAGTTTGAATGAGAAAATATTAACTAATGTCAATATTGAGATGAATCAAATGTTGGAATTATATAAAGCAAACATTATAAAGATGATTTAATAAAAAAATACAAATTTCCTTGAGATGAAAGAAAAATAGAAAATACTATCAAGGAAATAGGTGCTATCCAAAGAACAAAATGGAAGTTATGGAATTAATAAAAAACAATTTAAGAAATAGGCTTATAGGAGAGATGTGCATTATAGGAGAGAGGATATGAAAAAGGATGGAATTAGTGACTTTGATGTTCAGTTGAAGTTGCCCAATCTATGAAATAGAGAGAAAATAGACCTTTAATCAGAACATCATGAATCTGTGGAAAAATAACAAAAGAACCCAAATCCATATGATCAGAGTCCAGAAGTGAGTGGAGCAGAAAAAATATTCAAAGAAATATTGCTGAGAATTTCCCCAATTTGGCAAAACATCCAAATCTACAGATTTGAAAAACTGAATAAATCCCAAATAGAATAAAACCAAATAAGCAAACACCAAGGTACATCATAAATAAACCTCCAAAAACTAAACACAAAGAAGGAAGTACTGAAAGAAGCCAGAGAGAAATGACATATTCATCATTTCCTATAGGGAATGCCAATTTCCATGACAGCGAATTTCTCATTTGAAGCAGTGGAGTGCAGAAGGAAGTGGCATGGAATTTTTCAAATGCTGAAAGAAAAGAACTGTCAACCACAAATTCTATATTTAACAAACTATCCTTCAGGAATAAATGGCAATAGAGATTTTCTCAGACAAAGAAAAACTAATAGAAATTGCCACTAGCATGCCTACTCATAAAGCATGGCTAAGGAAAATCTTTAAAAAGAAGAAAAGAACAAAAGAATCTTAAAGCACATAAAGATAGAAAAAAATTGAATGGAAAAAGCAGAAATACAGCTAAAAGACAATAAACTATCTTTCTCTTCAATAGTTCTCTGAATCATATCTAGCTATTAAAATAAAAATTATAATACTACATCTGATCTTCAAGACAACGATATCTTTAAATGGGGAGTCTCAGAGGACCTCAATTGAAGTAAAATTTCTATAATTCACTCAAAATGGTACAATGTTGATACCCACAGGCTGTGATAAATCATACCTAAACTAAATAGTATGCAAATTACAAAAGGCAGTATCTCCAAAAACACTAAATAAAGCAAGATGAAATCCTAAAAAATAGTCAAGTAACTCACAAGAAGTCAAGAAAAGAGAAATGTAAAAATGATGAGGGGAGAGGGAGTAGGAAAGGGGAGGGTTGCGGGTGGGAGGGACGTTATGGGGGGGAAGCCATTGTAATCCATATTCTGTACTTTGGAAATTTATACTCATTAAATAAAAGTTTTTAAAAAAGAAATGAAATGAAACAAATAATAATATGACAGATAAGCTTTAATGTATTAAAAATTAAATAGAGGTAAATACTCTAAATATACCAATTAAAAGGCAGACTGAGTAAGTAGAAGGCATGGCTCAACAACATCTTTTTACTGTGCTGTTTACAGGAAACACACTTCAATTCTAGTTATGAGGGATCTTCAATAAGTTCACAAAAAATGCACATTATATAAAAGTGGGTTTCAAAATTCTTTGAAAATAAACTTATCTTTTAATCCTGTTTCCCATGGGGATTTTGCAGCTTGCATTGAATCTGTTTGGATAACTGTCCACAAAGCCTACCTTCTCTTTATTTAAGTACACAGTAAATCTAGATTTTCCAGCCTTTGCTGAATTAAGTATAGTTGTGTGGCTCAATTTCGACCCACAGAAAGCAGATCAAAGAGATCTTGTAAGGTTTGACCCAATAACCCTCAGGTGCAACGTTCCATTTTCCTTCCTTCCTAGTGCCTTGCTGCAGATAAGCAAGGTAAATTCTGAAACCTCCCTTTGAAGAGAGGGGGAAAAGGGAAAAAGAAGAGCCCAGCACCCCGGATCACCATTTGAAGGACAGTGGATGGCGGGAACCCATTTTTGGGATTCACATGAGTGAAAAACACACTGCAGAGATCTGGGAGCAGCCAGGGCGTCTATACTTCTAAAGTGTTTCTTGATAGCAATTCATAAATCAAGGCAACACACTTTCTAGAACATTCTACAGCCTCTCCTGTTTGGGTTTGCAAGTCCATTGGTCACTGTGTTCTTTTATTTAATGAAGCAATATTAACAACAGCCTCGACTTTGATAGAATTCCCCTCTTTATAACCTTAAACTCAATATTTAAAAAAACAATTTATAACTCCCCAACCTTGTTACAAGGAGAATTTAAAGCAGCTGACAAAAATGCATACACTATACCAAAATCAAATAATTTAGGAAGAAATAAGAAAAAGAGAGGAAATAGTAAGAAACAGAGACAGGAAATTCAAATATTCCCAGGAGTAGGGTAAATACGTGGACATATTCCAGAGAGACCAACATGTTTGCAGACCCTATGCTCATTTCTAGCAGCCTACATGGCTGGGAAATATGATGCATTACAAGATTTATTTCACACTCTTTACCATTTATCAAGATTTATTAGCCTGACTTTTAAACATGTAGGGAAAAGGCATGCAAGCTAGAAGCTGTTCAGGGAAAATATCACTTATCATGATATTGACACGGAGAGGTTTTTTTTTTCTATGTGAAAGGACAGTGAAAAAGGAAATAAACATCTTCTATAGCAACCTTACAACAAATACTGCCACGAGTCAAAGATCCAAACTAAAACAAAACAAAGGGAGTTCTAGATGTTATTTGCTTCTTTTTTATTCCTATTCTTCATTTACTTTTCTCAGAAGTCCCACACTTTGTGATATTAATGTATCTGTTTGCAATAAAAATAGTATAAATGCACATGCATAATGCCCACAGTTGAAGTGAATGTGGCAAAATGTTAAAAATTATTCAATTTTAAAACTAAAAGCAACACTTAATAATTTAAAAAATAAGTCCCCAATCATAAACGAAATTTTCCTTATCTATTTTCCCAATTTTCCCTTAATCTACTGATAAAGACATATCACATATAAAGATAGAAGTCAAGATTGTGATTACTTTCCTCATTGATATCTATGCCAGTGTGGGTATGTTGCTACTCATGAACAAATCCGACCCTGCCTCAAATTTTCTGAAATGAAGTAGATACAACACACCTAATCACTGGGAAGCAGACACACAAATTTCCTCTGGGTTTTAGAGTAGGAAGGCTACAAAACAAAGCTAGAGTGATTTACATGAAATATATTGAACAACTTTGGCTACAAAGTAGCTGGTGCTTACTTGCAGTAGATAATTGCCTCCAGTGTAAACAAAAGCACACAACTTTCTCTAGCAAATTCGAGTGGCATATAAAATTTAACATCATCACCAAATTTGAGAACAAAACACTCTGAGATTTTGTGTTTGGAAGGTAAAGCATTTAGATGCGACTCAGTTTCCAGGGTAGCCTCTTGTGGCTTTTTTCTTTTCTTCTATCCTGCTCCTCGAAATTTGAGGAAACACACTCATTTTTCATGACCACAAGGGGGACCCTGCGCACCACAGCAACAGTGGAAAGGCACGGGTCACAAAATGCCAGGAAGTCGTTTCCCACCTCCTGGGCCTCACCTGTGAATCCGGAATGGCAGGCACAAACATAGCCTGCGGCCTCGCCGTAGCTGAAGGAGGACGGCAGCCCAGCCACGCGTCCGTATTGCTGCTCCGAGGACAGCTCCACGCAGTCCCCGGTCGGCCGGCAGGGGTTACTGCTGCATTCATTGACGTCGGTCTCACACTGCGCACCTGTGTATCCTGCGGGACAGACGTCCAGGGATGCTCTGAGTGAAAGCTCTTACACAGTACCGCCTGTGCCTGACAGGAGGCTGACCACTGTGCTGCCATCATTGCCCGCCCTCCAGCAGCTGGCAGGGGGAGCTGGTCAGGGGCCGCCCACCTGGTAACGCATAGCAACAGTGGAATCACTTGTACACTTTTGACCAGTATCCGAGGGGTCTTCGAAATCTTTACAGCTTGCTACACACACGGATTGCACAAATTTTTGCACCAAAATAAGCATTAAAAGATTTGAATAATAAGGCTTGAAATAAGATGAGACTTCTGGAAAATCTTGATTTAACTCAAATATTTTGACCAGTTTTGCAAATACTCCAATTTTTAAAATTTTTTCCAAGAAAACAATAAAATATTTTCCAAGAAAATAGCAGAGTTGTCAGCAGTATCCACATAGGCAATCCTAAATTCTACTACTGAAACTCACAGTAGTACTAAATAGTTATTTCCTAACACTCAGTGAAGCTGAATAATAAACATCTTATATTTACATATATTTAGTTAGATAATGATATGAGGGCCAGGAACAAAAAGAAAGTAAAAATAAAGCAAGGGATTTACCACTTTATAAAAAAAAATAAAATATTAACTATAAAAGAAAGCTCTATGCCCAGACTATTTCTTTACTTTTATTTTTTTAAAAAGACTTATTTATTTGAAAGAGAGAGTTACACAGAGAGACAGGGAAATAGGAAGATCATCCATTGCTGAATCACTCTCCAAATGACCACACTAGCCAGGGCTGGTCCAGGCTGCAGCCAGGAGCCAGGAGCTACCCAGGTCTCCCATGTAAGTACAGGGGCCCAAGGACTTGGGTCATCTTCTGCTGCTTCCCCAGGTGCATTAGCAAGGAGCCGAATGGGAAGTGGAGCAGCTGGAACTCAAACTGGCAACCATATGGGATGCTGGCATTGCAGGACAAGGCTTAATCCGTTACGCCACAACACCTCCCTCTGTCTCTTTGCTTTTACATGCACGGGTACCTGTAGTAAACAGTTCTATTATCATTGTGTGTGTTTTAACATCACTGGAATTGCTTTATATATGCATCCTTCCGCAGTCTGCTTTTTTAATTCCCTTGGATGATCTATCCATGTTAGAGACATACCTAACTTTTAATTTTTGACTACTGCCAACCATTCCACATATGGGTGTGCCATAGTTTTTATCATCCTCTTATTGGCTTTATATATTTTGTCTATTACACAGGTGCAAAGGTGCAATTAATACCATTATATATGCCTGCTTATGCAAGTGTTTGAGTATAATAACTGTAAGGTTTACAGAGAGAAGTGGAATTGCTGAGTTACAGGAAATGTAATATGGTCAATGGAGTGGCTATGTCATTAAAGCAGTTGTACCATTTACCTATTACCAGTAGTGAATGTGCATGTGGCTCCAAACCCTTATGACATTGCTATCACCAAATACAGAGGTTTTTTTTTTTATCAGTTAGTTAAATAAGAAATAATCTCTTTTAGTTCACAATTTTTCCAGTTTATTATTGAGTTTGACATTTTTGAATGTTTTTCTTGATCATTTCATATCTTTTCCCTTTTTGAGTTATTTCTAAGACTATTATATAATGTGTGCAATGCTAGACCCAAAATGTAAACTTTATTAGGATGCTAAGATAATGCTGACAGACAATAGGATCAACTATTATTGTCATATTATTATGTGAGACATTGAGAGATGTACGTATATGCAAAATATCTTTCCATTATGAGAAAGAGGCATTAATGAGCTTTGCCTAAAGGTTGTGGGTATTGATGAGCTTTGCCAATTGATCTGTTTATCTATCATCTATTGATTATTTCACTCTGCCTTTCAAATAAACAAACATTTTTAAATGGTCCCCTTGTTTTCTGTCATGTCCCAATTCTTTTCCTTCATTCCTTTGACAATAACTTTCAACTGCACACTTATTTCTGTGTGTAGCTGCCTCTTTTAGCAGGCAATAAGCTTCACAGGTCACGGACTGTGTTTACTTTATTTACCAACATATGCTGAGCAATATGTAAGAGGCAGACCCTCAAACACTGACTGAATAAGAACCAAATAGTACTAGATATTTGTTGAAAATGAAGCAAGTTAGACTTTAAACCTGGGTTTAGCAGATAAACCAGAGAATTCACCATTCCTAAGCAAATCTTGGGAGTATAATGTGAACTTAAAATGTCAAATAATAGCCATAATATAAATTCTGTATTTGTCACACATTACTCTTGAACTTTTCTTAACCATCTAAAGAAGAAACCCAGTTTATAAAAAAGATCAAAAGAACCTACCAGATAGAGACCCTCACAATCCTGTGTAGTGATTCTTGAAAGGACCCTTGAGAGTCTCTTCAACTTGAACTTCTTTTTAAGTACTTTATTACATATTTAAGGTTACACAAGTATTCACTAAATAGTAGTTGCTACAATCAGATTTTATAAGTTGGATTTGTTGTGCTACAGTAGGTTTATTGAGAAAAGTTTGGATTATTTTTAATTTTCTTCTCATTGTAAGACTCAAGACTCATACACAAGCCAGGTTAATTTAGAACCATCATAAATCCTTTTTTGCTTTTCTAGCTCATACATTATCTCATTCCAATTGTGAACGTTAGGAAGTTTCTGATTTATGGTCTTGCAAGTTCTGTCCCCACCACTGAAGCCCTGTGGGGATTTTATTTTCTGTTCTCTTTAACCATATATATAAATAGACTCCTCCAGTCAAGGCCATAGTCAATAGTTACAAAATTTTCTGTAAAACTGTACAATGAAGCAATATGGTACTGAATCAAGTCTCCAGGGTTCTTATACTATCTTTGTTTGTTTGTTTTAAACAAATCCAATCACATCTGGGAATCAGAAAAACTTTCAAGATAAGCATTTAAAGGTGACTGACACTTCTTGTAATTAATTACATTTGAAATGAGAACCTGCAATTATAGTAATGGATTCTTGCTATTGCATTCTGAGGCAGTAGTTTCATGATCCAAGGAAATATTCTTCTTTTTTAGATCATACAGAAGTTTGTAGTGTTAAATAACCTCTTTATATACAACTGTGAGAATCAGATACAAAGATGTTTTGAAATTTAGTGAGCTAAGTGAGATACCCAGAGGCAGAAATGTCCTAAGTCTGCGTCTGCACATCATTTCCACCTGCTCCATGATGCTCGTGACTATCCATCCTTCTTCTACTAGACCTGCACCAGCACGTCCCTAGTTCTGGAAAACAGGTACATCTCTGTTTAACAGAGACCATTGAATCTTCTCACTAGGTTACTGATTTTACTTTTTATTTTCCTTTATCACCTCCTACAAAACTGCCAGATTTTAAAATTTATGTATTTATGTGTTTGAAAGGCAGAGTCTCTCTCTCAGAGAGAGAGAGAGAGAGAGAGCTCCATCACTCCCCAGATGCCCACAATTGCCAGGGTCAGCACAAGCTAAAACCAGGAGCCAGGAACTCCATCTGGGTCTCTCATGTGATAGGCAGGAACTCAAGCCCATCATCTGCTGATTCCCAGGTGCACTATCAGATAGCTGGGTCAGAAGCAAAGTAGCTGCCTCCTGAACTGGCACTCTGATATGGGATGTGGGCATCTCAAACAGCAGCTTACCCCACTGTACCACAACATCTGCCTCCTAGAGAGAGATTTTTAAATCAACATAGCAGATATGTTACTACCATGTCCCAGACTTGGCAAGGCAGACAAGTAGCTTTGTGATCTGGCTTTGGTTTTACTTCCCATTTCCATCTGCCCACCACCAGCTCTACATAGTATTTTTTAACAATCACTCCAAGTTTAATGATTGGACACACTCTTTCCTCTGTGTGCCTGAGACCCTTTCTTGCTTATTTCCTTATTCTTCCTCTCTTGCTTCTTTAAATAGGTGCTACTGTAGGCATCTATGTGCTAGCCAGAAAGCCCAAAATAGCCAATCTCCTAATTTTGGTAACCGGTTAACACTTATCAGATGCTTACTGTGGTGCAGGCTGGGCCAGCAGGTTTATAGATGTATAACTGGGTTGATATACAAACAACTCTATGAGGTAGATACTATTATCATCATATTTGCTTTGCAGATGATGAAAGTGGGCTCAGAGCAGTAAAGGAACTTGTACAAAGTTACGCTGCTAAGGAGTGCATTTCTGGTATGTGGTAAGTCATCTTTCAAGCTTTCTAAAATGGTGTCACTTTGGGTAAGCCATCCTGTACTTCTCCATTTATTCCCTTTTTGTGTAAGTTATTATAGCTTCTTATTATACCAAAAATTGTACTGTACACATTGTTTTTCCCATTTTCAGGAGTTAATCTCCTTAGAATAAGGGACCAGGCATTGAAACCCACATGGCTTTAATGATTGAATTCATGAGTGACTGGAGCAAACAGAGTTTTGTTGTTTTGTTTCCTAAGAAAGATCTTGTGGACTGCCTAACTCTGTTACAAACCCTCTGTGGAACAGAAACAACTTCTCAAAAATAATTCCCTCCCTGAGAACAGAAACTGGCATATACTAATCATTATCTTTTTTTCTGGGGGAAGAGAGTACTTGATATGTGCTAAGCTCTGTTTTTATAATTTTACCTCCCACAACAATACTACAAGTATGGCATTTGGTCCCTGCTATGCAAACGAAGAGTTGATAGTAAGAGGTAACTCCCTCAAGTTCCCTCTGGTAATAATGAACTTATTCTACTCCCAAAGCATTTCCTTCAAATCTGCCTCTTAGTGGAGACCTCTCATTAATGTTGGCTGCTGACAACAATGTGAGCAGTATCCTTTGGAGAATTTTCAGTATTTAAGTCAAGTTGATGGCCAAAAGACAGCAAATATTCCCCAATCATTATCTGGAAGTAAAAGACATGGCATATAGAGATTTCCAAGCTGCAGAATTGCATTTTTAGGGTTTCTTTTCACATGTAAAATGTATTCAACCAGAGAATAATGGAATAGCAATGGGATGTTTTTCAAGTAGAAACTATGACTGATTGGATTGACTCAAGTTTCCATGATTCTTAGTCAATCCTAGTACTGTCCTTAGATGAAAAATGAATGGAAAGAGGGAGGAAGATTGTCAGTAGGTATATACAGCTAGACTTTGAAAACTCTTAAACTGATTATTTCACCATCAAGGAACAAAAAAAGAAGAGAGAATTGGTGTGTATATTTGTTTCATTCGTATCAATGAAATCCTCTTAAGAATTAGCTTAAGCCGGCACCGCGGCTCACTAGGCTAATCCTTCACCTGCGGTGCTGACACCCCAGGTTCTAGTCCCGGTTGGGGCACCATATTCTGTCCCAGTTGCGCCTCTTCCAGTCCAGCTCTCTGCTGTGGCCCGGGAAGGCAGTGGAGGATGGGCCAAGTGCTTGGGCCCTGTACCCGCATGGGAGACCAGGAGGAAGCACCTGGCTCCTGGCTTTGGATCGGCGCAGCGTGCTGACCATACTAGCCATTTGAGGGGTGAACCAACGGAAAAGGAAGTCCTTTCTCTCTGTCTCTCTCTCTCTCATTGTCTAACTGCCTGTCAAAAAAAAAAAAATTAGCTTAAACAATTGGTCAAACAGGGTGTTTACCAAGATTAATGTCAATACTGACAGATGGTTTGTAACCTAAGGGTTATATATCGCTTTCTTTTGGTTCATGTATCACCTGAACACTTAAGTCTAATTTCTAGTTATGATTCATATTTGGTTGATTTTTTCCTCCTCTGTTTGGTAATGTTCTTTAGATAGTGCATAATGCGTCCCTAAGTATGTGAAGGCACTGGAGAATACAATTGAGCAACGATGATTAGAAGAAAGGATTGGTTTTAAATCTTTAACAACGAGAATTTTTAGTTTCATTTTCTATGACCAAGTTGTTTCTATTTTAAGTAATAATAATAATAAATGGCAAAAAGCATTTTGTCACTTACCAGGCCAGCAGTGACAAATGTAGTTGTCAACATTGTCCTCACATGTAGCATTATTGTGACAAGGTTTTGACCAACACAGAGGCAACAAGGTCTCACAGTGTGTCCCTGTGTATCCACTACCCATGCAATTACAGGTATAGCTGCAGAGTAAATGAGATTTTCATGTCAACTCTTGGTCACATTGGAATCAAATATCTTTATCCTATATCTTTATCTGTCCATCTATCTGAAACCCAGTGCATAATCTTAATATTTACCTCAAACTCTGAGGAATTATCTGTATAGTCCGACAGTATTACATGTTTCCATATTAACATTTAATCATTATTTTAAAAATTATAACAGAGCTTCATGCAAAATTATTTGGAAATCATAATTATTTACTTCAATTTATTCAACCATAAATTGAAGATAATAGTACCTACATCCTCCCAGGGTTACTGTGATAATGAAACGCACATACATTTAAATATTACACACAGTATCTCAAGGACCTCAAGGTACTGAACACATTGATACCAAATAGAACTAAATAAAACTTAATATTTTTCAAGATGGTAGAGATTGATTTATATCATCCTGACACTCTTTTATAGACGGAGCCCACTAATAAGGTCCCTTATGAAAAATGAAACAATAGATTATAAAAAACTCGGGAAAAGCCCTCAAACAACCACTTACAATGTCCTTCTATTTTCAAGTTACAAGAACATTTTGATCTTGCCACTTCTAATTATTCATTGATTGAGTGAGATTATCTGACAGCTCTCAAATACAAATTTGATGGGGAAAATTTATTCAGAGGGGTCTTTTAATTTAGGTGGGGTCTCTTCAAGGAGTTTGAATGTAAAACATAGATCTGCACTCTCAGCATAGATAAAATGAGAATCTTGGGGATGGTATCCCTAAGAATGTAAAATCATGTACAGACCACCAAATGCAGATATTAGGTCTTACTAAGGAAATAACAAATGTTACCAAAGGACTATAATATTCATATTAATTTCTAGTTAGAAATCATTATTCCAATTGTTTATTCCATATTTTTCTTAATTAAAAATACAATATGGAAGATCTCACCAACAATAGCCCTGTCCACCAGGGCTCAGCTGGCTGGCTAGTGGACCTCGGTTCATGGAATTAGAAACTTCATTCAAATCATTGGGTCTGTAAGAACCTGTTTATGAGTATAGTTCCTGACTTTCCTTCATGGCAAATATGTTAATTTTTATTGTGAAAAAATAAAGTCAGTAAGATTGGTCAACTTTGTGATTATCTTCTCAAAATTTAGATAACAAGAGAGATAATGAGAAAATATAGCAATTATTCATGGCACATCCAAATGAGAATAAAAGGTGGCAAGGTTTGCAAGTTTTTTGATTGACATTTCAAAAAAGAAATAAAAAGCCTTGTGCAATTTCTGTCCTGATGCTTTCTGGTGATATTAAAACATGTGTGGGAGAGCCTATTTCTTTTCCTCTGGAGGTCTTGCCTAGAAAAATCCATTCTGGTCTGTATGTCTCTATGCTGGCCAAATACCTGTCGCCAGGAACTGACACATCCCTATGGAGCATTGTTTTGGTACAACAAGAGACAAGACAGTTTACAAAAGAAGTGTGCAAGCACCTCACTCCACGTAAAATCCTATTATTTTGTAGGCTATATCCGAAGAACATGTGTCTTTACTGTTCTCTTTTTGAGAATGATTTACTTTGAAATTTTGTTTGCTATGAATGAAATTGTATTTGTTATGAATTTTTCTTCTTTTTATTTCTTAATAGCCTCAGGATTGAATTTCCAGAACTATACTGAATAGTAGTGGTGAGAGTGGGTGTCTTTGTCCAGTTCTGAATCTTAGTGGAAATACTTAGAGCTTTTCTATGTTCAATATGATGATGGAAGTGGGTTTGTTGTATGTTGTCTTGATTCTGTTGTGGTATGTTCCTTCTATTTCAAATTTTTAAAAAATTGTTATTTTGAAAGGATTTATTGATTTGAATATATTGTACTATCCCTGCATCCCTGGGATAAATCCCACTTGGAGTGAAATGATCTTTCTGATGTGTTTCTGGATTCAATGTGATGGTATTTTGTTGAGGAGTTTTGCATCTAAGTACCTCAGGGAAATTGGTCTATAGTTCTCTTGTTGTATTTTTTTCTAGTTTTGGAATTAAGATAATGCTAGCCTCTTAGAATGAGTTTGAATTCTTCATTTTTTTAATAGTTCAAGGAGAACTGAGATTAGTTCTTCCATAAAAATTTGGTAAAGTTCAGCAGTAAAGCCATCTGGTCCCAGGCTTTTCTTTATTGGGAGGTCCTTTATTCCTGATTCAATCTCACCCTTGATTATCGGTCTATTCAGATTTTTTATGTTTTCATGCCTAAAATTTAGTAGATGTGTGTGTGTGTCCATAAGTCTATTTCTTCTAGATTTTTCTAATGTGTTGACAAATAGACATCTGCAATAATTTCTAGTGATTGTTTTTCTGTGGTATCAGTTTTAATATCTCCTTTTTCATCTCTGAATTTGTTAATTTGGGTTTTCTCCCCTTTTTGGTTGGTTGGTTGGGCCTATAGTTTATCAATTTTTTAAATTTATCTATTTATTTAAGATGTATTTATTCACTTGAGAAGCAGGGTTACAGAGAGAGAGAGAAAGATCTTCCATCCACTGGCTCACTTCCCAAATAACCGCAATGACCCCAGGCTGGGCCAGGTCAATGCTAGAAGCCAAGAGCTTCATTCAGGTCTCCTATATGGGCCATCCTCCACTGCCTTCCCAGGCACATTAGCAGCGGGCTAGAATGGAAGTTGAGCAACTGGGACACAAACTGGTGCCCATATTGATGCCTACATTGCAGGTGGTGGCCTAACCTGCTATGCCACAATGCCAACCCCTCAATTTTATTTTATTTTTTTTAAACTCAGCTCTTCATTTCACTGACCTTTTGCACAGTTTGTACAATTTCTTATTTCTATTTTATTGATTTCTTTAATTTTTTTTTAACTTTTATTTAATGAATATACGTTTCCAAAGTACGAATAATGGATTACTATGGCTTCCCCCCCATACCGTCCCTCCCACCCACAACCCTCCCCTTTCCCACTCCCTCTCCCCTTCCATTCACATCAAGATTCATTTTTGATTATCTTAATATACAGAAGATCAGCTTAGTATACATTAAGTAAGGATTTCAACAGTTTGCTCCCACACAGAAACATAAAGTGAAAAATAATAGATGATTTTTTTTTAATGATGATGAAATCAGATCAGACCTATTGTCATGTTTAATCCCAGTGAGAGTCAAGTTGGGAGTTGATAGTTTCTTTTCTTTTCTTTTCTTTTTTTTTCTTTTTTTTTTTTTTTTACAGAGGATCAGTTTAGTATGCATTAAGTAAAGATTTCAACAGTTTGCACCCCCATAGAAACACAAAGTGAAATATATTATTTGAGTATTCGTTATAGCATTAAATCTCAATGCACAGCACATTAAGGACAGAGATCCTGAAGGGAGGAGAGAACCTCCACTTTGACTATGACCTTGTCTAAACAAGATAAGAGTCGGAGAACTCAGAGGGCTTCCATAGCCTTGGAAACTCATGACTGGAGCATAGGGAGATTACTGATGCCATAGACAGGAGTGTCAATTGGTAAAGTCAACAACAGGAGTCACTGTGCACTTACTCCTCATGTAGGATCTCTGTCCTTAATGTGCTGTGCATTGAGATTTAATGCTATAACGAGTACTCAAATAATATATTTCACTTTGTGATTTCTTTAATTTTTAATTTTTATTTCCTTCTACCAATTTTGGGTTTGGTTTATTCTTGTTTTCTAGTCTTTGAGACACAGTTTTAGATCATTTATTTCATATGTCTAATTTTTGTATGTAGACATTTATAGCCATAAACTTTTCCCTTAACATTGCTCTGTTTCTATGTGTAGCACATGTTTAAGTATCATTTGTAAGTCTGGCCAGCTGGTAACAGTCGTTCAATTTCACTTGTCTTGGAAGGTCTTTATTACATCTTCACTTATGAATGGGAGCTTCTCTGGGTAAATTATTCTGAGTTGGGAGGTTTTTCTTTTAGGACTTGGACTGTATCTCTCCATTCTCTCCTGGCCTGTAGGGTTTCTGTTAAGAAATCAGCTATTAATCTGATGGGAGATCCTTTAAAATGATCTGGCCTTTCTCTATAGTATATTTTAGGAAATTCTCATTGTGTTTTACTTTAAAGTTTCACATAATGTACTGTGGTGAGGATCTTTTCTGATCATGCCTATTTGGGGTTTTATGTGCTTCTTGTATTTGGATGTCTGCATCTTTCTCCAAATTGGAGGAATTTTCTATGATTTCACTAAATAAGTTTTCAAAGTCCTTTTTTTCCATTCCTTCAGAAACTCCTAAGACTCACATGTTTGGTCATTTGATAGTATCCCATAGACCCCAAATTTTTGTTTGGTCCTTCCATTTTATTCTTCTTTAATTGTCAGACTGAGACATTTCAAAAGACCAGTCTTCTAGATCAGATATTCTTTTTTCTGACTCACCAAGTCTGCTATTAATGCTTTCCACTGCATTTTTATTTGACTTATTGAATACTTTATTTCTAATATTTCTGTCTGATTTTTCTTCAGTATCCATCTTTGCAGACTTTCTCATCTATGTCATGTATAGAGTTCTTTATTTCATGTACCTGTTTCTCTGTGTTTTTGAGTAACCTTACAATCATTCATTTGAATTCCTTTTCAAACATCTCATCACTCTCCCCTTCTTCAAAGTCCAATATTAACGTATTATGCATTCTTTTTGGACAGTCATATTGCCTTCCTTGACCATGTTTCTTATATTTCTACATTGCTACTTATACGTCTGGAGATTACTTGTTATATCCTCTGGGAGAATTGTTTTTACTATTATTATGGATTGAAGGTTTTATTCTTGGAAATGTGCCTCTCTGGATCAATAGAGTGCCTGAGACTTATACTGGATTTCCAGGGGTGTGTGCTATGTAGGGACAGGGACCTCTAGTCATCATTTGTGGGTAGGCCAAGTGTCTGGAGTGACATCCAAGTAGTATGAGCATAGCACCTCTGGCTATAGTCAGTAAATAGAAGGGCTATGTGTTCATAATCCCAGCCCTTCTCCCTGCCAAAGTGAACCAGCTGATTCACAGTCTAAAGGTAGTCCACAGTGCCTGCATACCCCATGCATGTGAACCATAGAGAACACTGACCCACTCTGTGATGTGTCCCCCAAACTCTCCATGAGATCTACTCTCAGTGCGCAGGAAATTGAGTTTCTGTAGTTAGACCAGGCACAGGAACCCAGCCACAACTTGTGTACTCACTCCTCAGCTTTGTGGCTTATGCCAGAACTCTCACAGTCACAGGCTGCAGGGATTTCTCTCTCCATCTTGCAAGCCACCCCATCCCTGACATGAGCTGCCTACCATTCCCCAAGTCAGGACAAAGGTGGCTTCAGTGAATTCAGACTGGTGCTATGATTTGGGGAGAGGAGAGAAGCAGTATGGTCTCTCCCTTCACAGATTAAAGTAGTTGCTCAGCTCCATGCTGGTTCCCCCATGAGGACCATGAAATTCTCCCTCAGTGAAAGCTGTCAGCTGCAAAGGCTGTGGCATCTTCTCTCACTTTACCAGGAAGATGGTGCTCGCCAGTCGGGCACCAGCCCTGAATATGCAGGAGTCACTGGCAGGGTAGGGACATACTAGCTGCATGTCTGTTCTCTCTCTTCATTGCTCAATGGCATCTCTGTTCTGTTCTGACCATTCTCCCCTCAATATTTCCCTCAGTCAGTCCCCTGGGAATGTGGTCTTTCTTTGTTTTTCTGGAATCTCTGTAGTTGAGGTCAGTGAGCCTCTTCCCTATTCACCAAACTTGGGTCTCAACTTTTCATTATTTAGGCTGGAGATCTGCTATTTCTAATTTTGCCAAAATGATACAATATTTGTTCACGGAAAATGTATAATATGGAAAACTGGTACATGGATTTCAGAAATTTTTCACACCAAAATAAATATCCTTTGATTTCATTTTCCCAGAGATTTTCTCAGGTGCCTTCCTAGTTTCTGGCCAGTGAGTTCCCTCTAAGCCAATTGCCCCATTATAGAAGAAGACATACCTGTTTCCACCATCCATACATAGTCCTCCATGGAGACATGGCTGACTGGCACACTCGTCCACGTTGAGCTCACAGCTGTCTCCTTGGAATCCAGGGGCACAGTCACAGAAATAAGTACCCAGAGCATCCCGACAAGTTGCACCATTTAGACAGGGCTGGGACCAACATTCATCAATCTCCAATTCACAGTTCACACCTTTTAAAAAAAGCACAGAACAACAGATACGTTTCAGCAAAGTGTTAATATTTTAGCTATTTGGTAATGCTTTATTTACCAAAGCACTTGTCAAGTGTTAGATTACCCAAAATAATTTTCCTGCTAATTGTAATCAATATTAATATTAGGTATGTTTGTGGGAAGGTGCACAAAGCAGAACAGCTGTTACTTATAAAGAATTGTTGCACACACAGCTTGTTGCTTTTGAGTCTGTAGAAATAATTAAGTCATTTTTAGAACAAAGTTGTTGTTAAATGTACTTTCATTGGAATCCTACAATGCACTGGTCAATGTTTTGCATTATTTTTAAATAATTAGTTTAGAAAGGCAGCACATAGAATGGCTAAAACTCAAATTCCCGGGCCAAACATTTTGGATTGAGAACATAGCATAGCCACCTAGATTAGCGATGTGACTTTGAAGAAGTTTCTTAACCATTCCCTATTTCAACCTCCTTCTCTGTAAAATGAGAACAATGATTGTAACTACCTCATAGGATCATCATTATTATTATAATTAAATATCTTTTAAAGTGCTTGTAAGAGTATCTGCTACACCAAAAGTATTTGGTACAGGAAAAAAACACTTGTTATTTCCATAGGAATCTATTGTTCAAATGTGATATGCTACTATGTGCTTCAGTGGTCCTTTTTCATAAACATTTTTTAATATTCATTTTTCTTTAGGGTTGTAAAATACTACTTTTTAATATAAAGCCAGTTTGTGATTTACTCCAACTAGTGGCTCATTAGAAGCTACTTAATTTCAAGGTAATGTTTTATGAAGAAAAGGTCTATGTTTATTCTTCCAAAAACAGTAACTGAAGATTATTTGCCAAGAAAATTAATTTAGTATTTATAGAAATTATAGTCACGTTGAGATAACAAAGTCCTACTGAACCTGTCAGTAATACTGACAATGAGCACTTTCATAGCTTAAGGAGTTTATGAAAAATTTTCACTAAATTATTTCTTGAGCTTGACCATGACCAAGAGGTTGGTCATATAATCGTGCTTATGTTAGAGTGTGGAAATAGAAGCTCAGAACTATTGTTATTCATCAAAACCACATTACTAGAACACTCCAAAGCTGGGACAGGAACCCTGTTTTGCGCCTTAAATTCCATAATGTTTCCACTACATCCAGTCTTCATATTACTAGGTATTCTGCTGTTCCTTGTCTTCACGTTCAGATCTGCACACACCCACTATTGATAGTGAGACAGGACAATGGGAAGCGGCAGTCACTCACACACATCTTGTGGTGTCCTCATGTGGCAGAGGGGGCCAGGCCTCCATTTTGGATCTCTCTATAAGGTCACAAATCCAATTCCAGAACTGCACCCCAATGACATAGTCAACTCTCAAAGACTCACTTCCTAATGCCATCACCTCAGGGTTAGGATTTCAACATAAGGATTTGGGAAGACACATTCACACTGTAGCCATGCCTTTCATGACACCGCTGCAGCCCTTCTGCCATGGTATTCAACATGCCGTTATTATTCCACTAAGAATAATAAATGTAGTCAGTGGATAAGAGTTCCAGTTTCACATCCTGAAAGAGGTGAATTTTGCTCTAAGAACAGGCCATTTTTTCTGGAAGGCATTTCCTGATTCCATGCCACACTACTGGGTCCTTCCTTTGTGCTTCCTCAATACTCTATTCACAGACTGTAATTTCTGTTTACATATCTGCTCCCTGAATAAACATGAATGCTTTGTCAGCATAAATTTTGTCTTAGTCATCTGTGCATCTCCAAGGCTCAGCACAGTGACCAGTGCATTGCCTGTATAAATATTTAATGAATGAATAACATTTGATACCTTATACATTTATTAAACAAATGTTTCTCCAAAGCCAGAAACTTCACATCTTCATAAAAACTATTTCAAATGACTCTGGTTCTGAAAAAAAGCTTGAGTAAGGGTTTAATGTTCTTTGTATGACACCACAAAAACAACTTCATAATTAAGAGCAGGTAGAAACACATTTTCCTTTTATAAAATAATTATAATATTTCTGATGAAATAAGATTATATTTCATAATACATAATAGCTTTGTTTTCCACAAATTACCCTTCATTACCATTAAATTATCCATGATTTGTAATAGATACCACCAAAGTGATTTAGTTGAACAAAACATATTAGAAGAAAGAATATCAAGTCTAGATTTAAATCTTTACATTTTCTAATACTCAAATTATGGTTTTCACAAACATTCTGTTATAATGACAGTGTCAGTTAGAAACATCATACCTCCTAGATTTAAGCATCAGAATGAATGGGGGCTATTGAAGAAGGCTCAAGAAAAGTATAAAATAGTAGAAGTCATGATAGGAAATTTTAAATGACTAACCATAAGTTACTTAAGGCAGGTGGGATTAGTTTCAGCCGTGCGTATGAAAGATATTGCATGACAACATGGTTGGTATAAATACTAAGGAAGATCACATTCTTGCTATAAGCTTTCTAAAGAGCTGTTCTGAATAGTCTAGACATTGCCATCAGAGGGCAGTAGAGAGCAGACTGAGGCAGGCATGTTTTCATTTTGTTTGCATGATCCATGAACCTACAGTGTTCATTTCTCGCTAAAATCCTAAGCAGAGGAGGTGTTATTGTTAAAATTTGAAACTTATTTCACTCTGCTCTGTACAAAACAATCCATTTGTGTTATTGTGTTAATTTCCATTGAACACCATCATTCCTCCCTAATCATTCCCTTCAGTGTATCTTTGATGAAGCAAGTAGAGTGATCTTGTCAAAAATATGGGTGAAATCATTTCGGTCTTCTGCTCAAAAGTCTCCGAGAAGTTACCATCTCACTTGGAGTAAAAGCCAAAGTCCTTGCAAAGGACTCCGAGTTTCCCCACACAGTCTGCCTCTACTGTCTCTCTGACCTCTCCTCTGTGTGGGTTTGCTCCAGTCACACCAACTTTACTGCTGTTTTTTAAACATTCCAAGCACAGTCAGCTCTCCATATCCATGGTTCCACATCCATGAATTAAACCAACTATAGATTAACAATATTTGAAAAAGTTGCATATCTATTAAATATTGTACAGACTCTTATTATTCCCAGAGTATATCAAGTGTTTACATAGAACTTACATTGTATTAGGTATTAAAGGTATTTTATAGGTGATTTAAAGTATATGAAAGATATCCATAGATATACGCAAATATTATACCAATTTTATAGAATGGATTTGAGTTTTTACAGATTCTGGTACCCACAGGGAGTCATGAAACCAATTATCCACAAGTAAATGTTTCCATTATCTCAGGGACTTTGCTTCTACTGTTTCTCTGCCTGGAATGTTATTCCACAGCACATTTGCTTTGCTTCCTTCCTCACCTCCTTAACTTTATTCATAATGAAGCCTTCTCTGGTCATTCTATCTGAAATTCAATCTCTGAGTCCCCTTTTTGTTTTACTTTCCTTTACCTCAGTTATCACCACCTATTATGTTTTCTATTGCTTACTTAACATTATACACATCTATCTCTTCCCTCTTTTTCATTACTATTCTTTACTCCTGTATTTGCAGAATATAGACTAATTCCTGATCCATTACAGGCACTTAATATATATGTGTTGAACAAATTAATGATAACAAATTCAATAAATAATTTTTATCCATATCATGAGTCTTAGTTCATTTGTGCTGTTGTAACAGAATATCTAAGGTTGGGTAATTTATGAAACTAGAACTTTGTTTCCCTGAAGGTTGGAAAAATGGAGATCAGTGTGCTGGTTTTGGTGTCTGTTTAGGGCCTGGTTCCTGCACTAAAGGTGGTACCTCGCATACTGCATCCTCCAGAGGGGAAGCCGTTCTTCACAAGGCAGAAGAATGGAAGGGGGTTAACCCTCTACAGAAAGCCCTTTTATTATGGCATTAATCCAACTTAAATGCCTGCCAATAGACACCTCCCAAAACTGTGGAACTGGCGATTAAGTTACTAATACGTGTATTTTGGAGGGGCAAATATTCCAACCATAGCACCACATATATAGGACAGTTACTAGCAGTGAGTGCTTTATGTAAAAGCCTACCTTTTATTGAATTGTCTTTCTTGTCTCAGGTTCTCAAGAATAAGAGCCAAGGGTATTGCAAGCAAATCCAGATAACTGTCCCCTGTGGCTTCTCAAAGTATGGCCCGGGACCCAGCAGCACAGGCATCGCATGGAAACTTGTTCCAAATTAACGCTCTTGGATCCCACCTCAGATCCACTGAATCAAACTGTGTTTTAATAAGAAGCTACCCATGTGAGTCCGATGATACTAAAGTTGAAGAGGCATTGTGACCTATGCCATAAGTTTATTAAGTTAGAAGTGGCAATTCAATTTTTAATGAATCTTTTTTCATATTAGAGATTTCAAGTTTTCCTAGAATAAAACAAGTTAGAAAATATCCTGGCCTTGATCAATGTTCAGTGAATTTGCTTCCTAGTGACTCTTCATGGCCAAGTTCACTCTCCCAGGCCAGGCAGGTCCTAATGTCTTACACCCTGAATATTTGCAATGGCCTTATAACTAACATTCATGTACTAACTGGCCTCCATGCACTAGTCTCCATGAACTAATACATTTTCTTGACTATGAATTTATTTTTAATATATTTTATTTCTGAAATAGAGATGTACATTAAAATTAAATTTAATCTTGTTTTTTTTCATATTTTTAAAAAGATTAGTTTGGTACCAAAGATTCATTTGTAATAGAGGAAATAAGATAACTTCCCACACGGATTTGCTTTGTCATTCACCAAGTGGCCTTTCACTATCTTCTTACAGGCCTGTCTTTCTAATCTTACGGGCATCTTAATATGGAAAATGTACATTGATCAATCTAACTCATTTAAGGAAGACCTCGATTACACAAGGATTCATCTCATCAGCTTGAATGGAAAGCAGTCACGTGCTCAGAGCTGGTCACGTTGTCACTAAGAAGTACGGCCACTGGCTCTCGGCTTCAGCGGGTGCTTCGCTGACGCACAGCCCATGCTCAGGGCGGTCCAGCGGCTCCCTCTGAGCTCATCTCTGCAGTTCATGAATCACCGCTCCTGATGCACAGTGAAGTGCACAGAGGAGAATTCACATGGTGCCGTCCGTGGGCTGCAGTTCTTTTTCCCCTCCTATCTGCATGTCTTTTTCAATTTATCACCGTTTCTTGCTGATCTGCTCAGAGGAACGTGGGCTTTTTCCCGTAAGCCAAGTTCTTTATGATCGCTCTGAATCCGGACAGAGCACCCAACAGCTAGGTCATTGCAATCCAGTTTCCAGGGTTCAGCCGGAGGCGAGACTGAGTAGGGGCTCTCCGGTACATCCAAGCTGATTGCCGAGGGTGTTTTTCTCCCCCTCTCAGTGTCGACTTTTCCCTTGGTCCCGTAGACCTTCTTTGGGGTTCTTATTAATTGACATGAGCTGCCACAAACACTAGTAATCCTGGGATAGCAAGGCAGTAGGCAAACCTCCTTGTATGTTTAAATGATGGTGCAGTACATGAAAAGTTTCCAAATTAATCTCACATGCACTTAATGTCTGAGTCCCAGTCCTAGCTAGAAACTGGAATCGTCACCTCTCTCTGCTAATGAGTAGTCAGGGCTGAGAACCACGGATGAGCTACCACAACGCAGAGGTCAGGTGAGCAAGCCTACAATTGCACCTTTGTACCTGAGCAAGCCCACCAAGCTAATAACAGACCTGATTCTTACTGCTTTATGAGTCTCTCATCTAAATTCTATTTGCAAGTGAGTGTCATATATGTCAACCGAAAACCTAAATAATAAAATTAAGCTGATTTCTTAGAAAACAAGGGAAGAATATAGTCAAATAGGGAACAATACCACGATAACAAGGAAGGCATGCTCATCGTGGATATGGAGTGTAATAGTGAGAAAGGGCCACCATCACTGGGCCCAGGAGAGATATGATATAACCCACGGTACAAATAAATTCATTGTAGAGTGAAATGCCTTATGATGGTATTTTACTATATTTCTCATTTGGATTATACCTTGCTGTCCTGTATGCCTACATTTAGACCACTGAAAGGACTCATTATAATTCAGCTAAATTAAAATATAAAGAAAATGCACACACTATAAACTATTTTCCAAGCTGCGTGTTTGCACTTAAAGGACTACTTCAGAAGAATACTTTAGTTAAAATGGCTGAAACATAAATTTGTTCTCACATCTATTCATTTTAATAATTATTTATAACATTGAAAATGCAACAGAAAATAGGAAATACTCTTACTGAACTATGATGGATTTTAAATGTGGCCATTATAATCAATAACAATCCAAAACCAGTCCCATAGAAACTTATTTCTAAAATTTAAATCAAAAATATATTTATTGGAAATTCAATTGTTGCAACCCTGAAGAAAATGGAGAGCAATAGTATGGCACTTAAACCAGGAGCTTTCTATATATGAATATTGTTTTCTAAACTCCTTTTAGTATTCCCCATAATGGTTAGAATAGTGTTGGTAATTAAATAGTACTTGATAAGATAATTTTCATTTAATAAGCATTCTCCCATCAAAAAGTAAACAGAGCAATAAAAAAGGTAAATTAAAATAGCTTAATGCCCAGCTTCCTCAGTATCATTACCAGGCAATGTGCCCAGAAATGCATAAAAAAGTTTTAAAATTGGAACAACCTAGTAATAATTTATTAAGCAACCATTGTTCACAAACATTGAGTGGGGCTCTTTGAGGAAGAGTATCTCCTCGTAGCACATGGGCACATAACTGACATCAAAAGCATATTGAAAAATTAAAGAATACAAACAAGGGAGGATATCTGTATTTCAGAAACTAATATTTTAATCAGGGGAGACAAAAACAGGATATAAGAAGTCCTTCAATAAACTGCAACTAGCTTGGACTTAGTGTGTATAATTACTGCAGCAATGTGAAAGTATTATTACAGCTGAAAAGGAGCCTGGACATGCTTCTTAAGTTAGGTGATACTTGAACTAGGACATGGAAGCAGAGGACAGCTTCGTAGAGCGAACATTGTAAAGGGGAAGGAAATCCTTGAATAAAAATAAAGTTGGGGTGGGCATTTGGCATATAGGGCAGCTGCTTGGCACAGTGGTTAAGTAACTGACCGTAACTGACCGGGACATTTGCATCTACATCAGAATGCCTGATTGAAGTCCTGGCTATGCTTCTAATTCAGTGTGTACTCGGGGAGGCGACAGATGATGGCTGAGGTATTTCAATCCACCCACATTGGAGAGGTGGATTGAATTCCAATCTCCTGGCTTCACTCTGTCCCAGCCCTGGGTATTCTGGGCATTTAGGAACAGAACAAGCAGATGGAAGATATTTCTCTCTCTCTCTCTCTCTCTCTCTCTCTCTCTCTCTCTCTCTCCTTCCAAATAAAATGAAAACAAATAAATAACTTTTTAAAATGAATATGATTGATTTGAGGAAATAGAATGCCTTGGTGGGATGGTGTGTAGAGATATGGCTAATGTCAGAAACAAACTGTGGTGGCCTTTCAATGAAAACCTAAAATTATACTCTGTGTAGTAGGGAGATCTCAAGGTTCTTCAGAAGGTTGTGGCACAGATCTGTTTTAGAGATATTATTCCAAAGGCAGTGTTCAGAACTTGGAGAAGGTAAAGGCTGAAGTGGAGAATTCGAGAGGTAGCATGGTGTTACACACAGAAGGTGAGGAAGTGCTGAGCCAAAGCACTGAGAACAGAATGAATTAACTCATTTTGGAAGATAACTTAGATGCCAAAACAACAGATTTTGAAGATTGGTTATAGGTGAGGTATGTGGAAAAGGGAAGAAATTTAACACAACAACAAAGATATATGTCTATTTTTAAAAATATTCCATAATGTTAGTATTATATGAGCAAAATAATGTTGAGAAATTCTCATGCAAATTTTGAAGAGGAGTACTTTCCATATAATTATATTTCATAACAAACTTGGGAAAAAAATAAAAAGGTATGTATGAAAGGGATGAGATAAGGCAAATTGAAAGCCAAATATCACAGGCAACTGCAAAAGTGGCAAATGATACAAGGAAAATGGTATTAATGTGAGTGACGTCTCAGTGATAGGAGTCAGGAAACCAGGAGAGTGATGAGCAGTATGAATGTGAGAAAGCATGGATGGGGTCAGTTGCCCCCTTGCAAGTACATGGAAAGTCCAAAAAGTAAGGCAGATGAAGAGAGATGGTCATCATAAAGACTTGACCTCCACGAGGAACTGACTTATAAATAATAGAAAAATATGATGCATTCTTGTTTTCTCTTGTCAAGAAATGAAAGAGATGGCTTATTTCTTAATAAAGTGACGATTTATCTGATTTTCCATACTCTTTTAGACATGGTATTCCTTCACTGATCACACATGCACTTTCGTCCTGGAAACCAGTTGGTAGACTGCCTTCCAAGTACGGTGCTATGTCAGGCTTTGGGTGTTAGAAGGCAGAGTTGAGGTAGGAGGAAAGGAGTATATTCCAATGCAGAAACCTGAAATTTTCAGTCCTGGAAGCCTGCTAGTCTCCAAGTAATTCATTAACTCTAAACTAAAGCTAAATGTATTTTAAGGCTTTATTCTATTTTTAATTGACAAATAAAAATTGTATATATTTGTAGGGCATAGTGTGATATTTCTGTACATGTGTAGGTTAGAATGAACAAGTCAAGCTAATTAGTATATCTATCACCTCAAATATTTATCATTTTTTTGCAGTGAAAATATTTGAAATCCTCTCTCATGGTTCTTTTTAAATATATGATACATTTCTATTAGCTAGAGCCCCCATGTTTTGCAATAAAACATCAGAACCTATTTCTCCTTACTGTGACTCTACACTTGTTGGCCACTGTTCTCCTTTTCTTTATTCACCCTCCCCCAATAGCATCTGGTAATCAACATTCTACTCTAATTCTACAAGCTTGACTATTTTAGACTCCACATGTAAGTGAGAGTACACTTACATGCATAAGTGTACCTTATACTGTGCCTGGCTTTTTTCACTTAATACAGTGACCTCTAGATTCATCCATGTTGTTTCAAATGATAGACTACAAACAGCAAAGAAATACATGAGAAAATTGCTCAACCTCTCTAGGCACCAGAGCTATGCAAAATAAAACCACAATGAGATATCACCTTACAAGTATTTTTGAGGATATAGAGAAAGGGGAACGCTTGCATACTGTTGGTGGGAACATTAGTTAGATAGTGATTTTAGAAAACACTATAGAGGCCCCTTAAAAGACTAATTACCACATGATTCAGCAATGCCAGTACTGAGTATATACTCAATAGAAGTGAAATCAGGATGCTGAAGAGATGTTTGCACTCCTATGTTCAATACAGCTCTATTCACAATATACAAGATATGGAAACAACGTAAATATCCATCAGCAGGTGAATGGATTTTAAAAAGGTGCTATGTAAAATAATGGAATACGATTTAGCCTTAAGAAACCAGAATCTAAGCTTCAAATCATGTAGCACCCCACTTAAAACAGCAATGGTAGACAATCACTTAGAGTGGAGTCAATGGATTTTGTAGTAGCTCAGGAAGTTTTCTATCAAGTGATTTTCTATCAAGTGATTGATTCCTGTCAATAACTTGGCCATTTTCATAAACGATTGAATGGTACAAAAAATATCACCTCTACTTCACCACGTTGAAGATGAGAAAGCTAATTACATTATCTGGGACTGAGGAGTGAGCACTTACCGGAGTAATCATGGGGGCAGATGCACACGTATCTTCCAATCTCGTTGAGGCACATGGCTTCATTCTTGCAGGGCCCCGAGGCACATTCATCCACTTCCAAGTCACAGTGCTTGCCTTGATATCCTGGCACACAGAAGCAGGAGTAGCCATCAACTCCATCCTGGCACATTGCCCCATTGTGGCACGGGCTCGAGGCACACTCATCTTCATCTGTTTCACAGAATCTTCCGGCATATCCAGCAGGGCAGATGCAGGTGGGTTGTACAGGGCCCTGGTGGCAAATACCTCCATTTTGGCAGGAGCTCACGCCACAGGAACCAGTGGAAGTTTCACAGGTTGTCCCGCTGTACCCTGGAGGACATCTGCAGAGGAAGCCTCTTCCTCCAGGGGTGGTGAGACAAGTGGCACTTCCTTGACAGGGATTGGAGGAGCAAGGATCTTTCACATCGTCACAGTCTTTGTCCAAACTGTCGGTTACATCTGAACAAGGGCAACTGTCTTGTGGAAAACTCTTGCAGGTAGAATTGTTTGGGCAAGAATTTGAGAGGCACCTGGTGACATTTTCATTGCAAAAGGAATCTACAAGGAAGTAAAAAAAAATTAAAATTAAATTTACAACAGTTGAGGATAAGATTAAGGAATTTCTTTCTTTCTGACTCTTGTGCCACTTCAAATACACGCATTAATGAAATGTCCAGTTGATTACAGTCTCATGATGAGCTTTAATTTCTCATTTATCAAAACTTCCCCTATAGTTGCTCACAACAAAAATGGTTGGGTTGAGATGATGATCTCTTCCATATCTCTTCCCAGGCACTGATCAAGCAATGGGACAAACTGAAGCAGCTGTTCGGCCTTCCTATACACACAGACCAGAAATTCACATTCTTTCATGGAAGGTTTTGTGGAATACCAGGAGATGAGCAATAAAACCATCTCTGAGTTCATCGTTAAATTGAAACTAACATTTACATGAATAGTACAACTTGGTTTGTGACTGCTTTATTGCAACCACCACTTTATGCTCAAAAAATAATAAAGAAAATGAAAGAATAAAAAACGCAATTCTGACTATTCACTGAACATGTTATGCTATGCACTAATTGTGCCTGGTATATCACAAATAGTATTTCTTATCTTCACGGCAACAGTTTGTAATTATGTACATTTTACTGTTAACATTTTAAATCCTGTGGCAAGGAAATCGATGTAGTAAAGTCTGGAAACTTTTTATGTGGTTTCATCTAATACATTATTTTCTTATATTTACTTCCTTTTAAGCAACTCCACTAAAGAAAATGACTCAACCTTGTTTTAAGCCTGGTTAAAAAAAACCAAGTATTTTTGATATCTGTTATCAAAGACCAGAAACTGTTTACTTTCAGCTAGAAAGACAGCAGCAATACACCTACATTGCCCTACCTCAAGGGTACATAATATCTCTACCCTTGTATCATAATTAGCTGAGATCTTAATCGCTTTCCACTCCATTGATTCCATTACACTCCCATGAGAATGTCAGGGAACTAAGAACTGGAGCCATCATTTGCTGCTTCCCAGGGCATCCATGAGCAGGCAACTGGAATCAGAAGTGGAGTCAGGACTTGACCTATGCACTCTGATATGAATTGTGGCTGTTCCAAGTGGCACCTTAACTGCTGTGTCAAATGCCTGCTCCATTTTTTAAGTTTTCCCTTTGCTATGCAGAAGTTGTTGAGATTTATGAAGTATCTGTCCATTTTTGCTTTTGTGGTCTGTGTTTTTGGTGTCATATTCGAGAAACCATTGCCAAATCTAATGCCATGAAGATTTCACCCTTTGGCTTAAAATATTTTTAACATTATATTGAATTACAGTATACATACCAAGAAATGCATATATACCTATCTGTATGCTGCCTACAGGAAACACACCTCAGCAACAAAGATACACCCAAGCTGAAAGTCAAAGAATGGAAAAAGATCTTCCATGCAAACAGACATGAAAAATGAGCAGGAATAGCTATTATAATATCAGACAAAATAGACTTTAAAGCAAAATCTGTTAAGAGACAAAGAAAGGCATTATGTAATAATTAAATAATCAGTTCAACAGAAAGATGGGACTATAGTTAATGTATAAGCATCTAATGCTAGGGCATCCTGCTACTTAAACCAAATGTTACTGGATCTAAAGGGAGACATAGGCTCCAATACAATAATACTGAAGGATTTTAACATCCCACTTACATCAGTGGAAAGACGGACCAGACAAAATATCTAAAAAGAAACAACAGAGCTAATCTACATTACAGACCAAGTGGACCTGGTAGATATGTACAGACTGTTATATCCCATAGCTGCATAATATATGTTCTTTTCATCAGTGTGTGGAACATTGTCTAGGATAGACCATATGCTAGGCCATAAAACAAGTCTCAACAAATTAAACGAAAATGAAATTGTACCATGTAGCTTTTCTGACCACAGTGGCATGAAACTGGGAATTAACAACACAAGAAAACCTAGAAAATACACAAACATGTTCCTTAATGAGCAGGATAGAAGAAATCAAAGGGAAATCAGAAAATTTCCAGAAATGATTGAAGATGACAACACAACATATTAACTACTCCTTGGATATAGCAAAGGCAGTGTCAAGAGGAAATTTTTAGCAATTAGTTAGTATCTACATCAAGAAACTGGAAATTCATCAGGTAAATGATCTAACAATGAATCTCAAAATCTAGAAAAAAAATTGGAAGAAGGAAAAAATGAAAATTAGAAAAGAAATAAACAAAATTGAAATTAAAGATTTATTTACTTATTTGAAAGGCAGAGTTACAGAGAGGCAGAGGAAGGGAGAGACAGAGAGAGAAGTCCTCCATCCAATGGTTCACTCCCCAAATGGCCTCAAGGCCGGAACTGCACCAATCAAAAGCCGGGAGCCAGGAACTTCTTCCTGGTGTCACAAGCAGGTGCAGGCACCCAAGGACTTGGGCCTTCTTCTGCTGCTTTCCCAGGCCATAGTAGAGAGCTGGATTGGAAGTGGAGCAGCCAGGACCTGAACCAGCAACCATATGGGATGCCGGCACCACAGGTGGAAGATTAACCTACTGCACCATGGCGCTGGCCCCAAAACCGAAATTAAAAACATGCAAAAGATTAGTGAAAGGAAGAGCTGATGTTTTGAAAGAGTAAATAAAATTGATAAACCATTGGCCCCACTAACCAAAAATAATATCCCACAGCTTTTTTTCACTTATTTCCCTATTTGGAGGTATTTTACTTACGTTTCTGATCAGATGACTGTAGCTAAGACTTCCAATGCTCTGTAGAAGGAAGCAGTGAGAGTGGGCATCTTTGCCTTTTTTGTGATCCTAAAGTGCAATCTTTTAGTTTTAGTCAGATTTTCATTACTACAGCTAAAATGCCCAAGCAGAGCTTCTTTGGAAGTAAGAAGGTTTATTTTGGCTCTTATCTGAAGGTTACAAGTCCAAGATCTGGTGGCCCTCTATGTCTGGCAGCTGAAGCACGTGCTGTAGCAGACCTCCAACAAGGATGTCTCCAAGAAGAAAGCTGGACAGAGTCCCAGATAAAGGTAATAGAACACTAAACAGATCATTTTGAAAAGCAAAGCAAAACAAACTTCACCGCTAGTAATTCTAGGGAAAGCTGAAATTTAAACAATAAAGTAAGTGAAGTCAACATGTGTAATTGAAATGAATAAAAAGTAATGAGTAATGTGAAATCAATATATAATTGAAGAAACCAATACATTATAACAACTGTAACTATAAATAAAATATAGACCTACTATTGAGAGAAGTAGAATTCTGTGTGTGTGTGTGTATGTGTGTGTTTTAGAAGTGCAAGAGAGTTAAATCTAGTTTTACAATAGTAGGCTTCCCATAGTTTATGTCAACATTGAAATCTGAAAAAAGAAACCACTATTATTTTGAAAAACAAATAAAAAAAAACAGAAGAAATAGCAAGAAATTCTTAAGTAGTCAATTCTGGAGAATGCACATTGGGAGGAAGAAGCAGGAACTGGGGCAATAAAAGGAATATTTCAGAGGCAGGAGCCACCATGATGCTGCATCCCATTTCTGAGTGGCACTTCAAGTTCTGGCTGCTCCACCTTCAGTCCAGATGCACGTTAATATGCACCGGAAACAGTAGATGATGGCTCAAGTCCTTGAGTACTTATCATCCAAGTGGGAGACCCATACGGAGTTCCTGGCCCCTTTTGGCTTCAACCTGGTCCAGCCCCTACTGTCGTGGCCACTTGGGGAGTGATCCAGCAGAAGGAAGATCTCTATTTCCCTCCTTTTCAAGTGAATAAATCTTTAAAATGAGGGCTTATCTCTGCTTCCTTTACAATCCTTTGGGACTTTTAAAGCATTACAGAGGGGTCCACATGGTGGTGCAGCAAGTTACACTGCCATTTGCAAAGCCAGCATCCCATATCAGTGTGCAGATTCAAGACCCAGCTGTTCCACTTCCAGCCCCGCTCATGTGGCCCAGACCTAGCTGTTATGACCATTTTGGGGCGTGAACCAGTGGATGGAAGATCTCTTTCTCTCTGTAATTCTGCCTCCCAAAAGACAAAGCATTATAAAATGAATTTTCTAAAAATATATTTAAAGCAAAGTAGATAGATTTATGCTTTGGTCACACACCCTGCTTCTCATCAATTTGTCTCTGAGTGCAGTTTGAATGGTTTTTAGTACTAGTCCAGATCAGATCATCCATCAGCTGTATTCTCTTACTGTGTCTCCCCTAAGGTGACTGTTGTCCTTGCCACCATTTTCTACATAGGCTTGCAGGTGTGTCCACAGCTGAGACACCAACAGCTGCTCTAAGGAATGCAGCCCATGAAATGGATTTTAGTGACTGATGCAACAGTTGACTGTACATGACAACCAATAATCTGATGAAAAGAAATTTTTATTTTTCAAACATAAAAAGGAACTGTAATTTACCTTATTATTCAGCTAATTAATCAACGAGTATGGTAAAAGTACGCTATGCAAAGACTAATGATGATAGTGTTGCAAAGTATGGATTATGATTATTCTAATTTCTGTACCCATAGTTGAAAACATACACATCATATATTTAATTATATCTAGCAGATTGTCGGTACCAGATTGTCAGTACCTGAGTGAACAATCAAATAATATTCATAGTAACACCTTTAGAACAAGACTTACTAGAAGACATCAGAAACTTAATAGGGTTATTAAATTTATAATAGAAATTTAATTGCCAGGGAGAAGTCCATAGAGAATTTTGTTTCCAGTTTTCATAAGAGACTTTTATAAACAGGAAATTTTACTGGATGTGAATTGTAATTTTCAGATCTACATTGACTGCAAAATTGTTTCCTAGCAGTAAAGTGTGCCATCTGCTGGCTAATATAGGAAGTTCTACATTAGTGGGTTTTAGATGTAATTTTCTTGTCTTCTTCTCTCTCCCTTCCTTTTTTCTTTCTTTCCTTCCTACTTTCCTTCCTTCCTTCCTTCCATCCTTCCTTCTTTCCTTCCTTCTTTCCTTCCTTCTTTCCTTCCTTCCTTCTTTCCTTCCTTTCTTCTTTCCTTCCTGCCCTCCCTCCCTCCCTTTCTCTTTTCTTTGAAAGAGTAGCAGAATCCTCTAAGAAAAAGATTGAGAGGAATTCCAATTTAAAGACCCAGAAGGTAGACCTACTGGGGGTAAAGGACAGGGGGAGCTCTTTCAGCTGAGTGAGTCTCGCCTCCTGACTCCCGTGGAGAGGAACAAGGAGTCCTGGAGCTTAAGGATAGCAGTTTGTAAATGGCAGAAAATAAAATATGTATGCATTTAATTTATGTATTTTTACTTTACTTGAAAAGCAGACAGAGACAGACAGAAAATATTTCCTATTCTTTGACTTCTTCTCCAAAAACCTGCAACAGCCTAGGCTAGGTCAGACTGCAGCAAGGGTCCCAGTCTCAAGTCAAGTCTCCCATGTGGGTGGCAGGAACCCAACTACTTAAGCATTTCTGTATTTCCCAAGGTTTCCATTAGCCGGAAGCCAGACTCAAACTCAGGCACTCTGACATGGGCGTGGGCATCTTAAGTGGCATTTTGACTGTTTTGCAAAACACCTGCCCCAGAAAATAAAATATTTTAAGTAATGATCAAAGGTGATTATGTCAATGCTTGCTCTTAGGGATTTCTAGGGCTAAATTAATTAAGTGGGTTTTTGTTTATTTGTTTGTTCACTAAGAAGTAAAAATTAACTTGATTATTTATTTGCATGTGTATTTTTTAATAATTAAAATTCTTGAAAAAATGGTCTTATTGATAATTTAGCTTAATTATACTCTCAAATGTACTAATGCAGATGAATGAAACAGAGCAAGATTGTTGTAAATAGTATGCATTCCTCTTTCCTTGATTTTTTAAAAAGATTTATTTATTTATTTTTAAGGGAGAGATAGAGAATCTTCCATTCATTGGATCACATCCTGGCAGAAGCCAGGAGCCAAGAGTTTATTCTAGGTTTTCCATGTGGGTAGCAGGAGCCAAGTAGTTGGGCTATCTTTCACTGCTTTTCCCCAGGCGTATGAGCAGGGAGATGGAACAGAAGTGGAGCAGCCGGGACTGTAATGGGTGCCCATATGGGATGCCAGTATTGCAGGTGGTGGCTTTACCTGCTATGCCACAACACTCTCCCAGTAATTTTGTTTTTGGAACCAAAACAACAAGCTCAAATACACCCTTCCATTGACAGTCTATGAAGGCTCTAACACAATACATGACACATATCCCTTCCATAAAATCTGAGATCCACTTAAGTCTTGACTCATGACAGTTGGCTTATGACAGTTGTGACAAGGATTTGCCTGTTCAGAATCTGTTTTATCTTTTTTTAAAAAAAAATTATTTATTTGAGAGGTAGAGTTACAGACAGTGAGAGGGAGAGACAGAGAGAAAGGTCTTTCTTCCGTTGGTTCACTCCCCAAATGGCCACAACGGCCGGAGCTATGCCGATCCAAAGCTTGGAGCCAGGAGCCTCTTCCTGGTCTCCCATGTGGGTGCAGGGCCCAAGCACTTGGGCCATCCTCCATGGCTTTTCCAGGCCACTGCAGAGAGCTGGATGGGGAGAGGAGCAGCTGGAACTAGAACCTGCCGCCTATATGGGATGCCGGTGCTGCAGGCAGAGGATTAACCTACTGTGCCATGGCGCTGGCCCCCTGTTTTATCTTTATACTGTCTTTAACATCTATTTGTTCATAAACAATGCTCAATGGATACTTTGTATTCATTGTCAAATCCATGGTTCTTACCTTAAGGACACCCTTTTCTGGTAAAGTATGCCCATAAAAATGTACATATAGTGGCTGGTACCATGGTATAGCAGGTAAAGCCACCTCCTGCAATGTCAGCATCCCATATGGGCACCAGTTTGATTACCAGCTGCTCTGCTTCTAATCCAGCTCCCTGCTAATGTACCTGGGAAATCAGTGGAGGATGGCCCAAATGCTTGTGCTCCTGTACTCACGTGGAAGACCTGGAAGAATCTGTTGACTCCTGGCTTTGGTCTGGCCTAGCTCCAGCCATCGTGGTCGTATGGAGAGTGAACCAGCAGATGGGAAAATCTCTCTCCCTTTCTGTCTCTCCTCTCTGTGTAACTCTGCTTTTCAAATAAATAATTAAATATTTTTAAAAGATCTCTCTGTCTTTCCCTCTTTCTCTGTAACTCTAACAAATAAATAAGTCTTTAAAAAAGTCTCTCTTTCCTCTAAAAATTGTACATATAAATGTTTATGTGTCTGTATTGATCCTTCATTTTATTTTTTATTTAGATATCTTATTATGACTATGTTAAATCTTGTCTTAAGATTTACTAAACTAATTTTATAGCTCTCTAATCATCTCTGACTCTAGGTCTCTCTTACTGATAATAACTTCAAGAATCAAATTTATCCTGTGTCAGTAGGAGGTAAGGATGGAGGAGTGGGTGGAACTATTATGGCTGTTCCTATCTGGATAAAGTACCTCTTTTTACCTTGGGTCATGTTGAGCTATGCTGAGCAATTCCTGTGTCCTCCCAAGGAACACACATGGTAGGAGTCACAGTTAGGTGCATCACTCTGGGCCTTGGATTTTCTGTGTTTATTTTTCACTCAAACTACTGGGAGATGCGCTGGGACTAGAGGGAAGTCATGGCTAGGGGTAGAAAGAAAATATTTCAGCTGTGGTATGTGTGGCTTGGAGAAGGTTTTTCAATTTAGCAAGGCAAGGGGGGGCTTTTAACAAAGTGATTAAGCCATCTCTAGAGAGGCCCACATGCCATATTGGGGTGTCTGAGTTCAAATCTTGGCTCCACTCTCCATTCCAGCTTCCTGCTATTGCACACTTTGGGAGGCATGAAGCACTTAGGTCCCTGTCACCATGTGGGAGATCCAGATGTAGTCAGGTTTCTGACTTGGACTCAGCTGTTGTGGGCATCTGGTGAGTAAACCAGCAGATGGAATCTCCTCTCTCTCTCTCAGTGTGTGTGTGTGTGTGTGTGTGTGTGTGTGTGTGTGTTTCTGTCTCTCTTGGCCTTTCAAAAAATAAAAAAATAAAAATTTTAAATATGAAAAAGCATATTGCCTTCTATTTTAATCCTACCTTCACTATACATTCAGCCTAATTTTGCCAAAATAAAAGTGGGAAATAATAAAGGACTTGTGAACATAAAATTCGACATTCCCCCACACATCCAATGAATGGTCTCTGATATTTCTCTATGGAAAAATGTCATACAGAAGATTTAATAAATACTTACTAATGGAATGATGCTGAAGAGGAATAGAAGGTATAACCAATAGCTCTAGAAGTAGTCCAAGTGTTGGCCGGTGCCGCGGCTCAATAGGCTAATCCTCCACCTAGCGGCACCGGCACACCGGGTTCTAGTCCCGGTCAGGGCGGCGGATTCTGCCCCGGTTGCCCCCCTTCCAGGCCAGCTCTCTGCTATGTCCTGGGAGGGCAGTGGAGGATGGCCCAAGTGCTTGGGCCCTGCACCCCATGGGAGACCAGGAGAAGCACCTGGCTCCTGCCTTCGGATCAGCGCGGTGCACTGGCCGCAGCGCTCTGGCCACGGCGGCCGTTGGAGGGTGAACCAATGGCAAAAGGAAGACCTTTCTCTCTGTCTCTCTCTCACTGCCCACTCTGCCTTGTCAAAAAAAAAAAAAAAAAAAGAAAGAAAGAAAGAAAGAAATAGTCCAAGTGTCCATGTCTAAGAAGTTAGTTTATAAAAACAAAGTGTTTTTCTTAATTGGCTCTAGGCTGATTTCTGTAGAAAGTAAAATTTCATTTCATTTCAGGGTTGGTACCAGAGGGCACATCTTTATTCTGGACAGAGCCATGATGGCTTTCACAGGGTCGGCAGTCAATAGACATTTGTTGAATAATGAATGAGCGAGCAAGAAAACCTGAACTCTCATTTAAGCCTTGCTGTGAAATTCTTGCTTTGGCCTCTTTTGATAAAATCACACAGAACAAATCATCAGTTAAATCACTTGCTTTGATGTACTGTAGGACAGAATCCACATGGAACAGTAAAAATAAGATGTAGAGGAGCTCTTTAAAGCCATTCCTTTCCTGTGCATTTCTAAGGCATCTAAAAAAATAGGTATTTGCTGTCTTATATACAGTTATTTCTGTACATGCGGTCCAAATACTTAGGCTAATTTAAAGCAATGGGAACAGCACAATTTTACGGTCCATCAGAAATTTAAATTTTAGCCCTGCTCTGTACTATTCTGTGGCTTTAGGAAAATCATTGCCAATGACCCTCAGTTCCTTCATTTTTAAAGGGAGATAATATGAAGGTATTGCAGAAAGTTCATGGAGAAATGGAATTTTAGGGGCTGGCGCTATGGCTCACAGCAGGTTAACGCCCTGGCCTGAAGCGCCGGCATCCCATATGGGCGCCGGTTCTAGTCCCGGTTGCTCCTCTTCCCACCAGCTCTCTGCTAGGGCCTAGGAAAGCAGTAGAAGATGGCCCAAGTCCTTGGGCCCCTGCACCCACGTTGGAGACCCAGAAGAAGCTCATGGCTCCTGGCTTCGGATTGGCGCAGCTCCGGCCATTGCGGCCATCTGCGGAGTGAACCAGCGGCTGGAAGACCTCTCTCTCTGTTTCTACCTCTCACTGTAACTCTGCCTGTCAGATAAATAAAATAAATCTTAAAAAAAAAAGAAATGGAATTTTAGAAATAGACTATTAGGAAGCAAACGTATTTTGGTGTAAAATGCTTTGAAAACTATTTAGTTTTTTCATGACATGCATTTGGCAAACCCTTTTATGAATGGATTTCAATGTTTTTTGCACCAGAATAACTTCATCTTTTAACTCCCTTTTCTACAACCTTCTTGAACGTCCCTCATATATGGCACAGTGGGAAAGAGCATGGGCTCCAGAGGTTGCATTTAAATCCTGACCCTACTGCTGACTATGTGAGCTTTATCAGAATAATACCTAGGTTCCTCAGTTTCCGTTTTTGTAATGACAACTATCCCATAGAGTTGTTGTGATGATTAAATTGATGTAGTAAAATGCCTAACAGTGCTTGGTACAAAGTGAGCATTTTCAGGCATTATTACTGTTGCTGCTGACTATCATTACGATTGCTAAGAACAAAAGAGATAATATACATAAATTTCCTTGTAAAAATCAGGCATAAACTCATTTTTTGCCAACTGTTATTTGCCTTTCTTTAGAATGCAGGGCCCAAAGAGCGTAGATCTTGTTACCTGTCTATTGACCAGCAGAATAATGCATACATGGTTGGTGCTTTGTAAGTGCATCCTTACCAAGTGCATGACTGAATAAATGCAAGGGAAATGAGACTGTACAAGGCTGGAAAGAGAGCTTTTCGGTTTTTGGAGTTTTAAGATGTACAAGATGTATAAGATGTACAAGTCCATCATCAGCAAAATCGTCAAATTCATACTTACCACAATTAACTCACATTAACTCACTCTCCACAACACGAATTCTTTATTCTAGTTCAGAAGATTGTTTATGGGCGAAGTTCATTGGTGTAACCTGTCCTCAATATCCTTATTCTAGTATTAATTTCTCATTACAAGGCCCATGGCCTTACCTAGAAATATTCTTATGAATATATCTTAAGAACTCTGTACCCATATATAATAGGAATTTTGCTAAGTGCTTTAACATACAATTTCTGATCTGCAATGTCTTCACATATGAAATCAAGGGCTGCTAGTCCAGATAATTCTTTGTCTCTCAGAGGTTCTCAAAGCCTCTGGGTGCTGTTTATGTAGCCTAACACCTAAGCACAGTGTCTGACCTGAATCTGGCCAGAGCTAGTATTTGAACCCAGGCACTCCAATATGGAAAATGGACATTATAACTGCTAAGCTAAATGCCTACTCTTATTGCCCATAATTTTGCATTCTTGTTGCAGCCACAGAACTTTTCATTATTAAGACATGATTTTTTATACTTATCTATATATTTTCTAAATTGTTGTTTCATATATATGAAGATTTGCCTTTACAGTTATCAAATAAATTATTTAAGTTTAGGACCTATTTCTTCAGAATGCCTGTGTCTATGATCTACATTTTCAATTTTGATCACACTTTTAATGCTACTTCCCAAACCACCAATAAATACATGCTAATTGTTGCCTTTACTGGTTAATTGGTTTTACCCCAGAGGAATTTGTTTTGTTCACTTCATGGTTCACTACACTTGAACAGAAAAGGAATGATTTATTTCTCTCAGGTCACTGCAAGTTGTAGAGCAAATTTTGGGAAAACCCAGGTTGCTGTGGTTACTGGAAAGCTTAGAAGACACTGTAAATATATTTCATTTTCTTCTTTATCAGATAAAGCCACATGGCACTGAGCACAACAGCTACAGCACCACTGTGCCTTTGGTCTGGATAAGATTTTGAAGAGTTTGTGAATGGCTCCTTGCCCAGCGTGCTCGGGCACACGCAGTTCTGAGCAAGACCTTGGTATACGCAGACAAGCCTCAGCTCATCTGCACAGCCACATGACACACATGGAAAATAAGTCTTGATCGCTTAGGGACCCATCTAGCAAACTCGACCCCAGAAGGCTAAGGCAAGTGCCTGTGTAAAGAATTCTGAGACTCCATCACTGAGCAGGAAACACTAAGGAAGTGAAAATATTGCAGTCCTGTTTGAAAACAGAGATGCACAGATGCTGATACCCTTCTTAGACTTGGAGGAGAATATCTCATATTAGAATTGGCAGCGTAACGGAATAGAAAAGAACACAAGTAAACGCTAGCTCTATCGTTACATTCCATACATTAGAGAAAATCAGCCTTTCTCAATTATGGCTCTGCCTTTACACTTAAAACGCTCGGGAGATTAATGGAGGAAAAGACAAGAATAAATTCAATCATACACTCTATTAATTTTAAGTCAATGAATTTAGTAAGTGAATTTATGACTTGTCTAGTAACACAAAGCATTTTATTTGAATAACTTAGTTTTTAAAATAAAGTCCATTTGTAATTATTGTGTATACCTCCAGTATCCAGCATACAGTTGCTAATCAATAATTCATTATTGTACTGAACCAGCAAGCTTAATTCCTGTCTCCCTAAGTGTAACTGACTGAACTTGAGCCTTCCATATTTCTGTCTCTTGAACAATTTCTTGCTCTTGTATCACAAGTCTCTTGCATATTGCCTTGCTCTTCACTGACAAGGGTTCTGGAATGATGCTTATGAATGAAATGGGAGCCTTTGTTTTCTTGTCATTTTTCACTATTAAATCTTAGAAAATTCAGAAAAATTCTAACTAACTTCTATCATAGTATCTAGTGAATTATAAGTTAAATAGGCACTGTGCCTAATTTGAAGCACACTGAATAACATAACAATGGATGAATATCTGTGCTCTATCAGTTAGGGCAAAAAAGACACTCACCTCCAGGAATGCCCAAGAGGTACAATAATAGCATGTGCACAGTTTTTCTAAAGCAAGAGCCTTGGGTGATCCATGAGAGTTAATAGAATTGATAATGTGGACTATTCAAGTAGGTCCCTCATGTTTGATGAGTCCTGTGAAAGATAAAGCTTTAAGACTATTTCAACTTCATGTGCAGAAGCAGGAGTGAGGATGCTATCAGCTATTTCCAGAAATGAAAGAGCTAAGACCCTATCCACAAAAGCTGAATAGTCACAGAATAATTAACTGCTTAATCTTTACAAAAATAAAAGCAATATTTTCAAGACTTTTATAAAATAAGTCGACTAATATTTACCCTCCAAGAGGATACTAATCCTGTGGTATAAAAGGGGTTAAGAGACCCTTGTGGAATCTATTTACTTCAGGTCTATTTCTAAGCACCCTATCATGTTGTTATAGAAACCACTTGCGGCTGAAAAATCCCCCATCATGATTATTGCTATGGTAACCACCAAAAGCTTAGGTGCTGGGTTGTTTTATTTAATCCATTTGCCATAATCTCCTCCTCCCCAAGAAAGTTGCGCTTTTAAATGCTTCTATGTTGCTGGAAACACTGTGGGGTTGACAGGGGAGTAACTAATTTGAGAGGGAAGGAAAAGGAAAGAAAGGAATGAAGGAATGAAGGAGAGGAGGAGGGAAGAGGGAGGGAGGGTAAAAAAGGGAAGGAAAGAAGGAGGAAGGGTAAAAAAGGGAAGGAAGGAAAGAGGGAGGAAGGGTAGGAAGAAAAGGGGAGAAGGAAGGAGGGAGGGAGGGAACATATGCTGCAAGAAATAAATACATCTATGCTATTTTGTTTATACTTTTCAGAGAATATAAACTAATAGATAACCTAACCAATTCTTAAATTGGTGATCAAATCTCTATTTGTTCAAAATCAAACTGGGTATGTTAAAAATTATAAGTAAAAATATTCTCATAATATTAAAGTCATCGTTAGACATTTCATAGAATTTCCCAATAATATACTTTTGTATAAATTAAATTAAATACATAAAATAATTTTGTATTGATGATTTATTACATTATTAGATTGTAATATAGCATCATATTTGAAAAGTCACATTTTGATATCATAATTTCATTCATGTCTTCAAAGGCATTCAATTAATTAAAATTCTAATATGGCATTAAATTTGAAATTTTTTTGTGAAAATGACCAACTGCTTATAAATTAAATATGATTTGCATTTCAAAATATTCATTTCCTCAGACTTCTTCATCTCTTTGTATTGATTTGCCTTGTGTGTTAATAACTAGAAAATTTGTTAACTGGATAATATGCTTTTTAATTCTTATATTCTAACAGACTCATATGTAAATCTAATTTTGAAATAGTTTGAAACCAGAGTTTTTTGACCCAGAGTTCATGTGATAAAAAAATGACACAATGAATTTGATGACAATGATAACCTGAAACTCCTCCTACCTCAAAGAATATCTTAGATGTATCAAAGTTTCCTTCTCTTTTAAAAAAAATTTTTCTATTTTTCATCTACTTGAAAGGCAGTGACAAAGACAGAAAGAGAGAAACAAGGAGAGAAAAATGAGAGATCTTCTCAGTTCATTCCCTAAATGGCCAAAAAAGCCAGGGTTGGGCCAGGTCAGAGGACCAGGAGCCAGGAACTCCATCAAAGTCTCCTTTAATGATGCCAAGGGCCAAAGCTCTTGAGCCATCACCTGCTCCCTCTCAGAATGAATTAGCAGGAAGTTCGATCAGATACAGAGCAGCCAGAACTCAAATTGGCACTCCAATATGGGATGCAGGTATAAAAAGCAGTATTTAATCTGCTGTGCCGCAATGCCCCCCCCCCAGGTTTCTTCCTTAGATAAAAAATGATAGCAAGAATTCATTGAGTAGAACAATGCTGTGAATCAATAGCTAATATTCAAACACATGAAATCGGGATAAACAATATAATCTGCTGTTTGCCTCAGCTCACTACCAAGATCATCCTTTTAGAGTGTCTGGTATAGGAACAATTATCACTTTCTAAACATTTTATTTGAATATAAATGACTTAGATTATTAAAATAAGTGTTTGTCATTTCCAGGATACTCAGTGTACACCCAAAACAAAAATAAAAGTGCATCTAATTAATTACTCAAATCAGATCAAGATACTTTGAAAAACTGAATAACTGAACTCACAGCACTTGAAGGATATTTTTAGTTAAAAACATTCAGAAAAACCTAAGCAGGCATTCAGATACGGAAGTTGATGCAAATGCTTCTTCATTTCATTTTATTGTCTGAATTAGTCATAAAGACTAATTCCACTCATAGGGGGTCTAAATAAGCTAAATGTTGCTTCTGATACTTTTTTCCACATGTGTGCATTTTTGTAACCCTCAGCAATTTTTTTTCTTTCCATATGTTTATTTTGGTTTTTTAAATGCATAGTTTTGGAACTGAGAAAAATTCTCTGAAATTGTGTCTTTGGATGAATTGTGTTGACATCCTACTTATATACAAATTCCAGGCTTTTTCCAAAACAGTTATGATAAAATAATCAGCAGTGTGTATTTCTACAACAGTGCTGAACGTAAGAATACATAAAATATTCAACATATTGTGATTGAAAACTAGTTTGGTTCTTTTGATTGGCTAAGTAGGTGCGAAATACTTTTGTGTGATTATTCAAGCCAACATAAATGATCATACTGTGATCACTGATACTGCACACACTTTTCTTATCTATTCTCAAATTTCCTGTTTCTTTACTCCAGACACATCATTTAACCAATTTACTTTTCTGTTAAGTTCCTAGCAAGTGTTCAATAATTTTAAAAGACAGCTGCCTTTCATAAAAGTCTATTTTTGGCCAAGGCAGAGTAGCTGGTATGGGACTTGCCCTTCTTATGTAGACAACTAAGTCAAGATGGGATTATATAAGGTTAAATATTTTCAGGCATTGAACACAGTGAAAAAGTATGGGTCTTTTAAAATAATTAAAACACACAAAATACAACTATGATTTCCTGGGATTTCTTCATGGAGTGAGTTATTTATTTATTTTTTGACAGGCAGAGTTGGAGAGTGAGAGAGAGAGACAGAGATAAAGGTCTTCCTTCTGCTGGTTCACCCCCACAAATGGCCGCTACATCTGAAGCCAGGAACCAGGCGCTTCTCCTGGTCTCCCATGTGGGTGCAGGGCCCAAGCACTTGGGCCACAGCAGAGAGCTTAACTGGAAGAGGAGCAACCAGGACAGAACCGGCGCCACAATCGGGACTAGAACCCGGGGTGCTGGTGCCGCAGGCGGAGGATTAGCCTACTGAGCAGCGGTGCCGCCTCTTCACGGAGTTATTAAGCTGTGGGTGGAGAAAAGGCTCCTCTGCTTCTGATCCAGGTTCCTGCTGACACAGAGACTCTGGGAGGCAGCAATAGTTCAGGTACTTGGATCTCTGACACCCAGGTGTGAGACCCAGACTGAGTTCTGGGTTCTGAATTCTTGGCTTCAGTCTGGTTCAGGTCTGGCTGTTGTGGACACTTGGAGAGTGAATCAGCGGATAAAAGATCTCTCTGGTGCCGGCGCTGTGGAATAGTGGGTAGAGCCGCCGTCTGCAGTGCCAGCATCCCATATGGGCACTGGCTCTTGTAAAGGCCGCTTCACTTCCCATCCAGCTCTCTGCTATGGTGTGGGAAAGCAATGGAAGATAGCCGAAGTTCTTGGGCTTCTGCACCCACCTGTGAGACCCAGAGGAAGCTCCTCGCTCTGGACTGGCACAGCTCCAGGCATTGGGGCCAACTGGGGAGTGAACCAGAGGATGGACGATTTCTCATTCTCTCTCTCTCTCTCTCTCTCTCTCTCTGCTTTTCCTTCTCTCTGTGTGTAACTCTAACTTTCAAATAAATAAATAAATCTTTTTAAAAAAAGATCTCTCTGTGTCTCTATCTTTAATATCTTTCAAATAAACTGAGAGAGTATGAGACAGAGAAAAATAAATGTTCAGATAACCAAAGCTGAAGGAATAAGTCAGTAACCAGCATATCCAATTGTTCAGGCTGAAGGGAAATGACATCAGAAGAAAATTATTATGGTTATCCTTTTCTTCTGCATTTTTATTTGCATGGAAAGTTCATAGACAAAACTAATCATAAAAACAATTATGTGTGGGAGGTAGAGATGGACTAGAAGCAAGTGTGTGGGAAAATTTTGGAGTCATGGAACTATTCTATTATCTTCATTGTAGTGTTGCTTATATGAAGGTTTGTATTTGTGAAAACTCATTGAATTACATACTTACTATCTATGTATTTCATTGTAAGTGGATTTTAACTCACTAAAAATTTGAAAAATTCTATGTCTGTATAGAGATCAAGGAATATATGATTCATGTAAACATATTTTTAATTTATGCTTTTTCCACTTAACATTCAACACTGAGTTTAAAAACAATATTTTCTTTTATGAATTGCTAAATTTTCTCAATTTAAGCCAGAGTCAACAAATAGCTTCTAGAGTTTATAAAAGAATGGTGTCAAAATCAATGGGCATTTTCTTAACATTGTGCTTAATACTTCAGAGTTAGATTAAGTCTCATCTAAAGGATTTTTTCATTCAATATTTATACTTTTGGTTTTTTATACCAGCATTTTTCTAGTATTTTAATGTCAAAGTGAATATAAGGTGCATTGCTTTCTTTTTTAAATTTTAATTTTGTTGTTTAGTATTCAATATAGAAAAACAATGCATGCATGAAGTATGTGAATAATAATGTTTATCAATTAAAGAAATTGTCCTTACCTTCAAACTAGATATAATCAGTTTAAAAAATAAAACATTATTTTTATTAGGAATGTAATATAATTGGAATGCAATCATTCATACTTTCTGTAATAGGCAGAATGATTGCCCAAAAATCTAACACACTTGCAAAAAGCATCTTACTTACTCTGAGTTAAGAATAGGGATACAAAAAAAAATACATGGCTTTACTGTATTAACAGATCCTGTGTTGAGAAGGAAAAAGAAATACAGATAAGTAAGACAGAGTGGGAGGTCATAGAGATATTTACTCGATGCTAGGGAGCCAAAGGCAAGAAACACTAAGTTCTGAGCAATCGAAGGAATTCATATCCATCTTCTTGAAGACCTGATGGAGGACTTTTTGCAAATCATCAAGGAATTTTTTTAAAAATCAGATCTAAAACTCTGGATTACCTCTTTACAGGATTAGAGTAGTGAGTTGTAGAAGTTGACTTCATTTTTGTCCCTGAATTTTTGTGTAAATGCATCTACTTTAATATACATATAAGTATATACTAAATATATTATAAATAAAAGTATATAGGTAGGCCGGCGCCGCAGCTCAATAGGCTAATCCTCCACCTAGCGGCGCTGGCACACCGGGTTCTAGTCCTGGTCAGGGCACCGGATTCTGTCCCAGTTGCCCCTCTTCCAGGCCAGCTCTCTGCTGTGGCCCGGGAAGGCAGTGGAGGATGGCCCAAGTGCTTGGGCCCTGCACCCCATGGGAGATCAGGAGAAGCACGTGGCTCCTGGCTTCGGATTGGCACGGTGCGCTGGCCGCAGCGCGCCAGCCGTGGCGGCCATTGGAGGGTGAACCAATGGCAAAAGGAAGACCTTTCTCTCTGTCTCTCTCTCTCTCACTATCCACTCTGCCTGACAAAAAAAAAAAGTATATAGGTATATATGGAGGTACTTTAAAAAGTTTATGGAGAATGGGGGCTGGAATTGTGGCACAGCAGGTTAACCACACCCTGTGATGTTGGCATCTCATATGGGTGCCAGTTCAGGTTCTGATTGCTCCACTTCCAATCCAGCTCCCTGCTACTGTCCCTAGGAAAGCAGTAAAAGATGGTCCAGTGCTTGGGCCCCTGCCACCCACATGGGAGATCTGGATGGAATTCCAGACTCATGGCTTTGGCCTGGCCCAGCCCTAGTCGTTATGCCCATTGGGGAGTGAACCAGCTATGAAAGATCTCTCCATCTCTGTCTCTCTCACTCTCTGTACCTCTGACTTTCAAACAAATAAATAAATCTTTTAAAAAAAAAATGTTGACATTACAAGACTAGAGCAGGAACCAGCTATGATGGCCTTGAAAGCAAGATCAGAATTTTCATATTTAAAGTATTGCCCCTGGGTTCAAGCCATCTGCTGGGGGCAGTTTTGGGGACTTTCCTATGCCCTGAACCCACAGAGCTTTTAGGTCTGATAACACTGTGCTGATAAAGTCCCTGGAGGATTCTCAGGAATTCCACACCCAAGGAGCCCTCCACCCAGCAATTGCTCAGAAGCAGGGAGAGAGTAGAAATGGAGGACCTATATTCATGTCCTTAAAAACTCCAGTCTGAACACAGACTATAATCTCTTCATTAAACTTGGCTGGCATGCCTACTAACTTCCTCAAATTGTCTCAAAATGTATGAATTCCAGTGCTATTCTTAAGGAGGGAGGAAAGCAATGGAAGAAACAAAAGACAGGCATGCAGAAACCACTAAAGAGAAGCACCTTGCTAGTCCACTATCCACTAGGAACTTATATGTGTCACAAAAACACTCTAGGACATTCACACATCATGTCTGGAAGTGCATAGAACTCTAATGAAAGAACCATGAAACTTGAATAATGCTGGAAATAGAACAATCTCACCTGTTTATCTCTGTGTAATTGTGAGCACCATTGAATATATAAAATACATATACATATATATCACATATCTGTACACCCACAATTATGTTTTGAATGCTTGTATGTTTTTAGCTTTATATAGTTATGCAAATATTTATTGTGAAATGCTAAATATATAAGGAAGTATTTTTCTTAGTAATCACTGTCATCAGAATAGTTCACATTCGCTGAGGCCCTGTTTTATCAGGTGTGCTAAAATGTAATCCTCACAGTATAATTAAGGGATGAATTTTACTATGCTACTTATTTTACAAAAAAAAATGCCATAGCACAGTGATAATTACATTAAAGATGACATTGGCAATAATAGATAATATTTATTGAGTCCACATGGCTTTCCAGTACATTTTTAATAACCTCATAGAGATGAGCTCATTTCATCTTTGCAATGACCTCATGATGTAGAAGTTAATGTTATTCCCAATTTAAAGATGAGAAATAGAACAGAGAGTTAAGGTAATTTGCTCAAGATCATGTAGTTGGTAAGGGGGAAGGGCCAGGTAGAGAGGATTCAGAAAGTTCCCATTTCATGCAATTAAGATGGACCAGCAGCCAATAAAATCTCTAGGTCCCCTTCCCACTGAACCACATTTCCTCAAGTTCTGTTAGATTAACAAGCAACTGTCATCTATAAGTGTAAGCCATCCACCCGCCAGTAGTAGTTCATGGAAATGTTTGCTCTTTGTTTTTAAATCTTAAAATAATTTAAAGAGGCCAGAATAATGACATAGTAGGTAAAGCTGCTGCCTGCAATGTCAGCATTCTAGATTTTGTTGGTTCATTTCCTGGCTGCTTTACTTCCAATCCACTCCCACAAATGGCCTGGAAAAAACAGCAGAAGACGGCCCAAGTGCTTGGGCCCCTGCACACATATGAGAGACCTGGAAGAAGCTCCTGGCTCCTGGCTTCAGTCTGCCCTAGCCCTAGCCATTGCTGCCATCTGGAGAATGAACCAGAAGAAGGAAGATCACTCTCTCTCTGTTTCTCCCTCTTGCTCTGTAACTCTGAGTTTCTTTATATATCTATATATAAATATATAAATGTATAAAATACATTTCTATATTTTAAAATCATATATTAATATATTTATATGCTATATAATAGATATAATATATATAAATCTTTATATACATCAAGAGATTATTGCAAAGATGAAATGAACTCATCTCTGTGAGGTTTTTAAAAATGTACTGGAAAGCCATGTGGACTCAATAAATATTATCTATTTATTTGAAAGGCACAGTTACAGACAGAGAGAGAGAGACAGAGACTGAGAGAAAGAGGTCTTCCATCCACTAGTTCACTCCCCAAATGGCCACAATGGCCAGAGCTGGGCCAACCCGGACCTAGGAGCCAGGAGCTTCTTCCGGGTCCCTAACATGGGGTGCAGGGGACCAAGCACATAGGCCACCTTCCCTGCTTTCCCAGGTGCATTAGTGGGGAGCTGGGACTCGAACTGGTGCCCATATGGGATGCTGGCATTGCAGGCTGCAGCTTTACCTGCTATGTCATAGCACGGGCTCCTGTGACTCTGACCAAATATAACAAATAAATCTTTTAAACATTTTAAATGAAAGGAAAAAATCTGTATTTATTGCACATCCACTGGGTTGAATATAATTGAGTCACATGCATGCTGATCTTCTCTTTGCTCTTGCAATTCCTGTCTTTTTCTCTAATGTTATTTACACACATTTTTGTCTCCCTATCACATTCAAGACCTCATTGGCTAAAACCATAACTTATTTTCCTTTGTATCTGCAGGGCCTCACATAGTGTTTCTATCCATTATTTGGTTAGTAAATATTGATAAACTAATGGAATTTCACCTGTACACCAAAGCTGTGAAGTAATTTTCAACATTGTCATTCACAGTTATGAAAATGAGTGACCAAGACAATAATTTGATGCAGGTTTCGACTTCTTAGAAATAGGTCTGCAACTCGAACCCTGCAATTCTGTCTCTGGACTTAAAGCTTTCACTACTCAGCATTATGAGAACTAAGTAAAATGAAACCTTTAGAGTAAGATAATGTGTGTAAACTACACGGCAACAAAAATGCTTAATAGAATTTAGATTTTTGTTGTTTTTTGCCTTTAGGTAATACTCAGACTCAAAAGAAAAAATTTGAATGGAACAAATAAAATAAAGGTAAAAGGACCCAAATTTTTACACCCAACTTGTATTTTTTTCAGTAATAGAAAAAAGTGGCCTTACCATAAAAATCAAGTTTATTTTTTTCAGTGTGCTGCCAAGAAACAAACTGGCAACACGATGTGACTGGAATACAGATCATTCGTTGAGTTGTAATAGCTAATACCATTTGCCCTGCTTTAGAAATGAGCACCTGGGAGCTTTTGTTCACAGAGAAAATGACTGTTGATGGCAAGAAAGCACTGAGTAAGACTTGGCTCTATTTGAGTTTGGGTGTTTACATCACGCCTTTCTGTGTGATTTTCCTTTCAGTGCAAATGAATTCAGCAAATGACCAATTTCTCTTTCTTCTTTTATCCTTTTCCCTTGAGGTTTCTATGCCCAAGTCTTGAACAAGCACAAAATTCCCTTTCCAGAGCCTGGTTGCTCCACACAATACTGTATTAAAAATATAGCCTGCTACCATCTGGATACGACAGCGTCTCAGTCTCCGAAAATTTACTCTGTCTCCCAGCACCACGCCTTTTATGTATTGGGTAGCGTGGATTGGCCACTGTGAGATAAGGTTTTCCCAAAACTGGGACAGGAAATTGAGATGATTCTCATTTCTAATGCTTCAAATATGCCCTTGTTTTCTCCTGATTTCTCCTCACCAGTGGCTGGGAATTTTGCATGACTTCTTCAACAATTTAACGTCCTTCAGACAGCCTGAGAGCCATCATCCCCCTACATTTGGACTGCATGGCCTGCTGTATACCAGTCTGAATCTCCCTGCTCTGAGACATGTCCTTGGGTCTGCTGTGCTGGTTCTTTCCTGCCCTCTGCTCACATTCCCTGACGTCCACTCTCAGACACTCTTCACTAACAAGCAGACTATGCACTGCACTTCCTTTTTGCATTCATTCATTTTGGTTTCACTTTCTATAATTCAGCAATGAAGTTATTTCCAGAATTGAGCTGAAAACATTGAGGGTTTGCTTAGTTCTTGGTTTTCTTTCTTATTAGATACCAAACAAAAGTTTCTGAAATGAGTAGCACAGCACCTTCATTATATCTGTCTGTATCATATTCTTTAAGATATAAACCTTGCAAATTGGGCAAATATTCACAAGGATGTGAAGTATCTGACTGTTTTTAAGTTTAAGATGAAAGTAAGGGGTTTACCTATTGTTAGTACTAACAATCAAAGCCATTAAGAAGCTGACTGGAAAAAAAAATAATTCTTCAGGTGCCACAGTAGTTAGTCCAAGATAAAAGTTGTGAAGTAAACTTGATGCAAACTTGCAGATGATTAGCAGTCATTCATGTAGGTAATTGCACCTCTTCCCGCTCGCTCTCTCTCCTTCATCCCATATGTATACATGTGTGTTTATGTGTATGTGTATGCATGTATACATGGGTGTGAGTTGCTATCCTAACCCCAAAAGTTTCCTTTAGAAACTATAGTTAAGTACATAGACTTTTTCCTTTTTTTTGGTTGAGACACACACAGAGAGAGAAAGAAAAGTAAGAACTCAACTGAGGTTTCCTACATGGGTGGCAGGGACCCAGTCACTTAAGCCATCATAGATGAATCCCAGGGCTTGCATCAGCAGATAGCTAAAGTCGAGAGCCAAAGCCTGTTATTGAACTCTGGTACTCCAATGTGGGACATGGTTTCTTTTTCTAAAAATTTTTATTAACATAAATATAATAGATTTCATATATTCCATAGATACAATTCTAAGAAGATAAACATACTTGCTTCCCCTCCTCATTCCCTCGAACCACTCTTCTTCCTTTTTTCCTCTAATTTTTTCAATAACATATTTTTATTTCATATATACAGATTTAAGAGCATAATAATACTTCCCACCATACTTCCCTCCCTCCTTTATTCCCACTCTCCCTCCTCCTTTTATTCTTATTTTTCTTTTAATTTTTACAGTGACATACTTCCAATTTTCTTTATAATCACAAGCTTAAACCTCCACTAAACAAAGAATTCAACATAGCAAGTAGAAAAACCACTGTTCCTCAAGATTATAAACAAGGACTATAAACATTAATCAAATCTCAAAATGTAATTTTTGCTCATATGCATTAGTTTTTTTGTACTCTGTATATTAGTTACCACAACGTATGGAAAATACAGTGTTTGTCTTCTGGGGACTGGCTTATTTCTGTAACAATAATGGTTTCCAGTTGAATGCATTTTGCTATGAAAAACAGGATTTAATTCTTTTTATAGCTGAATAGTATTCCATCAAGTATGTATACCACAATTTCTTTATCCAGTCATCAGTTGATGGGCATCTGGATTAATTCTATATCTTAGCTATCATGTGCTGGGCTGCTGTAAAAATGGGAGTACAGACAACTCTCATATACTGATTTCATTCCATTTGGGTAAATTCCCAGGAGTGGAATGGCTGGGTCATATGGTAGGTCTATATTCAGATTTCTGAGGGATCTCCATACTATCTTTCATTATGGGTGTACTAGTTTACATTCTCACCAACAGTGTATTGAGGTACCTTTTTCTCCTCATCCTCACCAGAATTTGTTATTTTTTGAATTTTTTATGATAGCCATTGTAACTGAGATGAGGTGAAACTTCATTGTAGTTTTCATTTGCATTTCCCTGATGTCTAGTAATCCTGTGCATCTTTCTATGTGTCTGTTGGCCATTTGTATTTCATCTTTTGAAAAATTCCTGTTCATATCCTTAGCCCATTTCTTAACCAGATTGCTTGTTTGGTTGTTATTGAGTTTCTTGAGTTCATTATAAATTCTGGATATTAATCCTTTATCACATGTATGACTAATATTGTTTCCGATCCTGTCAGTTGCCTTGTTGTTAAGTGTTTCCTTTGGTGTGCAGAAGTTTTATAGCTTGATGTAACCCTATTTGTGTATTTTTTCCTTTGTTGCCTATGTTTCTGGGGTCTTATCCTGAAATCTTTGCCTAAGCCAATGTTGTGCAGCATTTTCCCTACGTTTTCCATTAGTAATTTGATGGTTTCAGATTTTAGGATTAGATCCCTGATTGTGAGTGATTTTTGTATATGATACAAAGTAGGGATCTTGTTTCATTCTTATGCATTCAGAGATCCAATTCTCCCACCACCATTTGTTGAAGAGACTCTCCTTTCTCAAAGGACTGATTTTATCTTGTGTGTCAAAAATTAGTTGATTGTACATGTGTGGAGTTATTTCTATGGTCTCCAGTCTGTTCAAATTATCATTATGTCTAATCTTGCACCAATACCAAGCTGTTTTGATTATAACTGCCCTATATTATATCTTGAAATCAGATATTGTGATGCCTCCAGCTTTATCTTTATTATTTAAGATTGCTTTAGCTATTCAGGATCTTTTGTGATTCCACATGAATTTTAGGGTCATTTTTTTCAGATCCAAGAAGAACCTCTTTGGTATTTTGATTGAGATCACATTGAATCTGTTAATTGCTTTGGGTAGTATGGGTATTTTGATGATACTAATTCTTCCGATCCATGAGCATGGAAGAATTTTCAATTTTTTGTGTCTTCTATTTCTTTCTTTAAAATTTTGTAATTCTCATTGTAGAGATCTTTCATATCTTTAATTAAATTTATCCCAAGTTATTCAGATTTTTTGTAGCTATTGTAAATGGTACTGATCTTATAACTTTTTTCTCAGCCACAGTATTGTTGTGTATGCAAAGGCTATTGATTTTTGTGTGTTGATTTTACACCCTGCAACATTGCCAAAATCTCTTATGAGTTCCAATAATCTCTTAATGTAGTGTGTCTTTTGGTTCCTTTATGTATAGAATCATATCATCTGCCAACAGGGATAATTTGACTTCCTCTTTGCCCATTTGTATTCGATTTCTTTTTCTTAACTAATGGCTCTGGCTAAAAACTTCCAGAACTCTATTGAATACAATAGTGACAGTAGGTATCCTTGTGTGTTCTGGATCTTAGCAGAAATGCTTTCAGCTTTTCACCATTCAATATCATGATAGTAGTGACAGTAGGTATCCTTGTGTGTTCTGGATCTTAGCAGAAATGCTTTCAGCTTTTCACCATTCAGTATCATGATGGCTGTGTGTTTGCCATATATTGCCTTGATTGCGTTGAGGTATGTACCTTCTATATTCAGTTTGTTTAAGGTCTTTATCATGAAATGAAGTTGTATTTTATCAAATGCTTTCTCTGCATCTATTGAGATAAACATATGGCTTTTATTCTTCAGCTTATTAATGTGATGTATCACATTTATTGACTTATATATGTTGACCCATCTCTGTATACCAGGGATAAATCCCATTTGGTCTGGGTGAGTGATCTTTCTAATGTGTTGTAGGATTTGTTTATCTAGTATTTTGTTGAGGACCTTTGCATCTAGTTCTCTTTCTTTGTTAGATCTTTTTCTGGTTTTGGAATTCAGGTAATTCTGGCCTCCTAGTAGGATACTGGGAAGATTCCCTCCTTTTCAATTATTTTGAATAGTTTGAGGAGAATTGGAATTAGTTCTCCTTTAAAAGTTTGGTAGCATTTAGCAGTAAAGCCATCAAGTCTTGGGCTTTTCTTTTGGGGAGGGTCTTTATTACTGATTCAATCTCCATCTTAGTTATTGGTCTACTTAGGTTTTCTATATATTCATGACTCAGTTTTGGTAGATTGTCCAGAAACATATCCATTTCTTCTAGACTTTCCAATTTGTTGGCACATAACTGTTTATAGTAAGTCCTGATGATTCTTTTTATTTCTGTGGTATCCACTGTAATATGTCCTTTTTTCATCTCTGATTTTATTAATTTGGGTTTCCCCTCCCCCCTTTTTCTTTTCATTAGTAGGGCCAATAGTATCTACTTTTGTTTATTTCTTTCAACAAACCAACTCTTGATTTTGTTGATCTTTTCTATCAGCTTTTTCTGTTTCCATTTTGTTTATTTCTTCATGCGAGCTCCTTTATTTATTTATTTATTTGACAGGTAGAGTTATAGACAGTGAGAGAGAGAGACAGAGAGAAAGGTCTTCTTTCTGTTGGTTCACTCCCCAAATGGCCGTTATGGCCAGCACTGCACCAATCCGAAGCCAGGAGCCACGTACCTCCTCCTGGTCTCCCATGCGGGTGCAGGGGGCCAAGCGCTTGGGCCATCCTCCACTGCCCTCCCGGGCCACAGCAGAGAGCTGGCCTGGAAGAGGAGCAATCGGGACTAGAACCCAGCACCCATATGGGATGTTGGCGCCACAGGCGGAGGATTAACCAAGTGAGCCACGGTGCCGGCCTCATGTGAGCTTCTTAATCAGCATCGTAGCTAGTGGCTAAGTACATGTGTCCACTCCTATAATATTCTCTTTTAATGTTACAGTAAAAACAAAAATAAATTTAGCTAAAATATTTATGAGAAATCAAAAATGATATATAATTTATCCAAGGATAGCATGAATCAAAATATCTGAGTTTTGGTTTTGGCTCCATCATCAATCTAGAAAAGAGAGGTCCCTTATTTTCTTAGGGTATGAACTTCATCATATTTCATCTAAGGATGATAATGCTTATCCAAATTGCTACTTGATGGAGATGTGGAGGAGAAAAAAAAAAGCTAGATTAAAGATATTTCTGAACAATGTTTAACAGTGGCACTGTTAATAGTATAACTCTTCAAAGTAACAATTAACAGGAAAAATGAATATAAAGTCTTCTCTTCTTAGCAATAATTGTCCTATTCATTTGGAACTGGTATTCATTTTAGTAAATGAATGACAATGGATATATAGGATTCTGCAGACCAAGTGAATGACATACAACATGCTTTTTCATGGTATAACATCATTAAAGATGAGAAATTTGTGGCTGACATTGTGGCACAATGACTCTGGCTATCACCTGTGATGCCGGTATCCATGTGAGCAATGATTTGAGTCCCGGCTGTTCTACTTCCAATCCAGCTCCCTACAAAATTCCATGCTCCGGTTAGAAGTTAATGGGAGTGCTGGGCACAAAGCTGACCTGAATCCTGAGGGTCATCCTTGATTCCATCTTTTCCTTTTCCCATCACATTTAAATAATCACCAAGTCCTGTAGACTCTAACTCCCTACGACATTTCATACCTGTGTCATGGCACAGCTTGTATTTTTATAGTCTAGAAAGATACAATCAGGGACAGATAACCAACATTAAGAAAACCACTTGAAGACAAGGACTGCAGCTTGCATATTAGGAATTGGTCAGAGTGCAAACAGAGGATAGAATTGAGATCATGGCACATATGTGGTGACATATCAGATGGTCCATGTATTTGCTGCAGAGAAACAAGCCACAGGACCCAGACGCTAGAGTTCAGGATTTGATGAGTCAGATACTGGGGCCAATGTTGTGGCACAGCAGGTTAAGCCACCACTAGCAGTGCTGGCATCCCATATTGGAATGCCAGTTTGAATACCAACTATTCCACTATGATCCAGTTTCCTGCTAATGTATCCTGGAAAGGCAGTAGAAAATGGCCCAAGTACTTGAGCCTCTTCCACTCGTGGGAGACCAGGATGGAGTTACTGGCTTCTGTTAAGCCTGGGCAGCCCTCCATTTGGGGAGGGAACCAGTGGATGGACGGCTCTCTCTCTCTCTCTCTCTCTCATCCCCTCTTTCTTTCTCTCCCCCTCTCTCATTCTCTCTCTCTCCCTGCTTTTCAAATAAATAAACAAATAAATCCTTTTGAAAAAGAAGATCCAAATACTGAGGTGATCAAAACAACTCACCTAATGGAATTGGAGAATAAAGAGAGAAGTCAATCAAAGGGGAGACTGGATTCCTTAGAGATCAGTTCTCAAAAGCCTTGGGTCCAATGTCAAATGAATGGAGTCTCAATGTTAAATGGCTTAGATTCGCTTTTGATGCCTGTCACTCTTCTCTTTTCCAGAGATACAACTAAATTCAGAATATTTGGGAAGGCAATTTTGAAAGAAGAAAACATGATATTCAGTGATCCAATTGGGTAATATAAATAGAAATTAAAATTTAGTGATTACTATGAGGCAGGCATATGTTCTAAATCATTTGCCATTATGTTGCTAGTTAAGCATCTTAAAAACAGTAGTGTGGGGCCAGCGTTGTAACGTAGTAAAGCCGTCGCCTGCAGTGCCAGCATCCCATGTGGTGCCAGTTTGAGTCCCAGATGCTCCACTTCCAATCCAGCTCTCTGCTATGGCCTGGGAAAGCAGCAGAGGATGGCCCAAGTCCTCGGGCTCCTGCACCCGTGTGGGAAACCTAGAGGAAGCTCCTGGCTCCTGGCTTCAGATCGGCGCAGCTCCAGCTGTTGCAGTCATCTGGGAAGTGAACCAGCAGATGGAAGACCTCTCTCTCTCTCTGTCTCTCTTTCTCTCTCTCTGTCTCTCTGTCTCTGTAAATCTGCCTTTCAAATAAATAAATAAATCTTTTTAAAAAAGTAGCATAAGTACCATCATTATTCCTGTCTTACAGATGAGGAAACTGAGTCATGTAACGGGAATTCTGGTGTCAAACATCTGTAAAATAGAGGCGGCACGTTGAATCCCAGCAGTTATCTAGAACCCATGCTGTTCTCTGCTGTGCAAATGTGTTTCTTGTTACTCTATCTATGAACATTATTTACGTCCCCCTTTTGCATGGAGAAACATTCCGAGAGATTAAACAATCTGTATTTTCTAGTATGTAGTTTAGCAGTCCTAGAACTCCAATTTTTTCAGTCTGGTGCTCACACTTTTAAAACCCTCTTCTGCTCATAAAATATATTAATGAAGGATGGTATCTTGACTGAAGAAAAAAAAAAAGTATCAGAAGAGTTTAGAAGCCTTCTTTCTTAGAAATAGCAGCAGAGAGGAAAGCAGCTTGCCTTTCAGCTACACAGCGTGCATCTCACGATACACCTGACTTTTGTCTTTATAAAGACACAGTACTTTATTAAGATCATCCGAGGTACACCAGGTCTCAGACAGAAATAAGGTTAGATCACCAATCACATGTCACACTTGAAAGAAAATCTAATTCAGAATCAATACAGTCCAACAAATATCTTCCTCAACAAATCCTAGTCATACTGGCAGAAGAAGGGCAGGTGACTAAACTAAAGCTGCCCAGACACACAGCAGCTATGACGCAATGCTGTGCTACAGATAAGAAGGCTTGGGATGGAGTCACTGCGTTATCAGGAAAATACATGCTACGCAGTTTGCCATGATGAGGTGTGCACCTCAGTGCTACTGAGTTCTTTTGTGTCTGGTCCCACACTTTAATCTAGAAATTCTGCATTGCCACACATCTTTGTCCTGTGAAAAGACACACCATCAGGCCTGGTGATATCTATAGTTTAGCAGTTCTCACTGGCTGGAGAGCCCAGACTGAAAGCTGCCCCTGTTTCACTTCTGAGTCTTGCTCTTTCTGAGCCTTGCTCTTCGGATTTATTGCTTTGGTTTTCACCTTGCTTGTCTAGGATTCAGATTTTGATGACACAATCCAGTGACAGCATCACTCAAGCCTAGAAGGTACCCAGACAGGATCTACAGACCACTGAAAAAGGGACTGAGAATCCTGAAGCCTGCCAGCATATTGAAAGATGTTCATAGTTTTGTAAGTATCAGCACATATCATTCACACCATTTATGAAAAATCACTCCTCCTGAAAGACTCAATTTAACCTAAACCCAGGGGCTGGCACTGTGGTACAGCAGGTTAAGCCACTGCCTGCAACACTGGCTTCCCTTATGTGAGACAGTTCAAGTTCAGGCTGCTCCACTTTTTTTTCACAGCCGGCGCACTGAGCTGATCCGAAGGCAGGAGCCAGGTGCTTCTCCTGGTCTCCCAGGGGGTGCAGGGCCCAAGCACCTGGGCCATCCTCCACTGCACTCCCGGGCCACAGCAGAGAGCTGGCCTGGAAGAGGGGCAACCGGGACAGAATCCGGTGCCCCGACCGGGACTAGAACCCGGTGTGCCGGCGCCGCAAGGCAGAGGGTTAGCCTAGTGAGCCGCGGTGCTGGCCCTGCTCCACTTCTGATCCATCTCCCTACTAATGAGCCTGGGAAAGCAGCAAGTACTTCAGCTTCTGCCACCCATGTGGGAGACAGGATGAAGCTCTTTGCTCTTAGATACAGTCTGGCCTTGTCCCAGCTATTGTGGATCTTCCATCCTCTGGTTTATTCCCCAAATGGCCACAATAACCAGAATAGGATGAAACTTGAAAATATTAGATATACACATGTGTGATTGAATAATGCACATAAATATATATATGTGACCTAAAGTTTAAATGAATAAAAACAAGCATCCAGAAGTGTGCTGTATTTAGCACTTGCATGCTAAGAACTCTAAGAACTGAAACAAACCAATAAACCAATATATGAGGCTTCCCAAAATAGTTATAAGTTCTGTAGGTAATTCTGCTTTTATATAGAATGAAAATATCATACATTAATAGCCAACAGTGTCATGAAGCTCTTATGACTGTTAAAACAAAAGTCAACTGAATGAAATTTAAAATTTTTTTTTAAAATTTATTTGAAAGACAGAATTATACAGAGGGGTAAAGACAGAGAGACAGAGAGGTCTTCCATCCGCTGGTTCACTCCCCAAATGCCCACAACAGCCAGAACTGAGCTGATCTGAACCAGGAGCCAGGAGCTTCTTCCAGATCTCCCACATGGGTTCAGGGGTCCAAGCACTTAGGCATGTTCTGCTGTTTTCCCACGCACATTAGTAGGGAGCTGGATGGGAAATAGAGCAGCTGGAACTCAAACCAGTGCTCATACAGGAAGCTGATGCTACAGGCCAGGGCTTTAACCCGCTGTGCCACTGAGCCAGCCCTTAAATGTTTCTTAATTAATTTGTATTTATTTGGAAGGCAGAGTGGCAGGTGTAACAAATGTAAATGTGTAGAATCTGCAAATTTGGAATAGCATTTAAAAATGCCAAGTATGTAAAAAAAAAGAGATAGCAATAGCGAGAGGGAGAGAGATTATAAATGTCCACAATGTATTTGTCCATTTTGAAAAGTGTTTATTGGGACTGGCATTGTGGCATAATGGCAAAGCCACTGCCTGTGATGCTAGCATCCTATATGGGCTCTGGTTTGAGTCCCAGCTGCTCCACTTTCAACCCAGCTCCCTGCTAATGCACCTGGGAAAACAGTGGAAGATGGCCCCAAGTCCTTGGGTTCCTGAACCCATGTTGTTGGAGACCTGGAAGAATCTCTAGCTCCTGGCTTTTACCTGGTCCAGAACCAGCTGTTGTGGCCATTGTGGTAGTGAACCAGTGATGGAAGATCTCGCGATCTCTTGATCTTTACATCTGCCTTTCAAATAAATAAATTTTTTAAAAAAGAAAAGCATTTATTTTAAAGAAGATTCTTTCTTAATGAGGGTCCATTACAATTAAAAATGCATTTGCATTTACTGCCAGAGAGCCATGCACACAAAATGGGTGTCTTTAATGTATTGATAATTAGCATCCATGTTTAATGAGAGAGAAAGTGTATGTAAGCCTAAAAATCCTACATAGCAAATACTCAGAAATACTGAGAAATACTGAATGAATCAAATGAAACAAAACTTATTTAAATCTATGAGAAGCACAGGAAAATGAGATTATCAGAAAACACAAAGGAAGGGTTGAAAATCATCATAATATCATCATATGCATCAGCAGTGTCTGGTTGGGTGATAGAGAAGAGAACAGTCTCATAGTAAAAAGACATCATTAGAAAGAAAATGGAATAATTATAAGGTAGTTTGCCAGAAATATATAATAATTAAGAACTGGTATGCACATAGAACAAAGTGTGAAAAGAACAAAAGCAGATAGAATTATAAAGATAATTGGCCACATCCATTTGCCAACCACGTAAAATATTTTTAGCTTCACAGTTTTAGAAATGGATAAATGGAGTACTGACAATTTATGGTAATTAATGTGGTATGGCATTGGTATAGGGGCGCACAAAAGAAGAAAAGAGAAGAGATAGACTTCATTTAGAACTACAGATGCGTGCACACGTATTAGAACAAGTCAGTGGGGGAAATAATGGAACACTCAATAAGTCACAACTTAGCTGAAAAAGGATTTTTGTTTCCAAGCACAGAATGCACTCTGACTGTCTGAATCAGAAAAGAAATGCTTTGAAGAATATTAGGTAACCTACAGCCTTCCTTGGAAGTCACGGAGCTTGTCTCTAGAATAGAAGGCAGCAAAATGGGTTCTTGCACACATGGGTGACCTGGATTGAACTACAGGTTCCTGTCTTTGGACAGGCTCAGACCCAGCCGTCTGAGGCATCTAAGGAGTGAATCAGCATGAGACCTCTCTCTCTCTCTCTCTCTCTCTCTCTCTCTCTTTTTCTCTCTCTGTATGAGTGTGTGTGCTTGCCTCTCAAATACTTTAACAATTAATTAATTAAAAAGAAAACATCTGAGCCCTCTCTCTTCATATTCTCAACTTACACAGAGTTCCTCAATGCTGGGCTGTCTGTCAGTTATCTACCATTTCATAACAAGCCACCCCCAATAAAATAAAACAACAAAGATTTATTAATCTGAAGCTTCTTGGGGGTCAAGAATCTAGCAACAGCTTGGTTGGAAACCTCTGAATCGGATCTCTCATGATGTTGTACTCATTCTGTTGACTAGAACTAAAGTGTGAGGACAGAATTTGGCTCTCTGTTTTCCATGAGATTGAGGGTCTCTGTTCCTCACTGGCTGTTGGCTTGAGGCCTCAGTTCTTTGCCATGGAATTCTCTCCACAAAGAAGATCACAGTATAACAGCTAGCTTTCCTCAGAGCAAGCAAACAAGCAGGAGAAAAAGACAAAGTACCCAAGATGGAAGCCACAGTCTTTTTGTAATATAATCTCTTAAGAGATATCTCACTACTTTTGCCATGTTTTATTCTTGAATAACGAGTTACTAAGTTTGGCCCACACTCAAGAACAAGGGATTTCACAAGGATATGAGTGGGGTTGGGGGCGATCATTGAGGGTTCTGATACCCACCACACTGGTTGAGAGCCATTTTTTCCTTATCTAGTAGGAATCTTATCCTAACATTTTGAAACCTATGAACTAAACTATAATATCAACCACCAATAATATTTTCAATGTAAACAGCAGTGGGAAAGGACAGAAACAATTTTGTATGGAATGACACAATGGTGACTACATTGACCAGTCTATGGATTGTTTAAGTATGGTAGTTAAGAGAAACAAATCTAAATGCAGAATAATTGTCCAATTCAGTGACACAAAATCAGCAGTCCTCATACCTGGTGCAGTAGGTACCTGGTGCAGTGGGTTAGGTTTAACCTTGGAACATGCATATCCAATATTGGAATCTGCAAGATTGATTCCCACATCAGCTTCTCATGCAGCTTCCTGCTGAGGCATACCATGGGAGGCAACAGATGATGCCTCAAGTACTTTGGTCTCTGCCACCCACATGGGAGACCCAGATGGAATTCCTGGCTCCTGGCTTCAACCTGGCCCATCCATGGCTTTGTGGACATTTGGAGCATGAGCCAGCAGACTGAAGACACTTTCTGTCACTCTGCCTTTCATATAAATACTTAACACAAGTGGTATGATATAATCAACTTCCATCAAATGTTGTACGAATTACTTATTGACCCAGGAAGAAATCTGCTGTCCTTCTGGTCATGGTCCTTTTGTGAGTTGTATTTTTCCCTCTTTTGGCTGCCTTTAGGATATTCTCTGTATCGTTGATTTTGATCAATTTTGTTGTGATGTGCCTTGGTATTGTTTTCTTTATGTCTCTCATACTTGGGATTTGTGGACCTGTTTTGATCTGTGAGTTCAGTTTTCATCCACTTTAAAGAAGTCTGGCATTTACTTTTCAGATTTTTTTCTTCCTCATCTCCTTCTTCAGGAGTCCAGTTACACATATATTAGAACATGTAAAGGTCTTTTTTTTTAACTTTTATTTAATGAATATAAATTTCCAAAGTACAGATTATGGATTACAATGGCTTCCCCACCATAACGTCCCTCCCACCCGCAACCCTCCCCTTTCCCGCTCCCTCTCCCCTTCCATTCACATCAAGATTCATTTTCAATTCTCTTTATATACAGAAGATCAGTTTAGCATACATTAAGTAAAGATTTCAACAGTTTGCACCCACATAGAAACACAAAGTGAAAAATACTGTTTGAGTACTAGTTATAGCATTAAATCACAATGTACAGCACATTAAGGACAGAGATCCTACATGAGGAGTAAGTGCACAGTGACTCCTGTTGTTGACTTAACAAATTGACACTCTTGTTTATGGCATCAGTAATCACCCTAGGCTCTTGTCATGAGTATGTAAAGTTTTTTGACCCCACAAACTATGCTTTGTGTTTTGTTGTTGTCGATGTTGGCTTGGTATCTATGTGGTTTGTTTGCTCTACTTTGCTTTATCCTTCAAATTTACTTTTCTCTTTGTGGTTGGTTTAGATAGTTTCTATTAGTAGGTCTTCAATTCATTAATTTTGTCCTCAATATACAATTTGCCCATTTGTTCTTTTAAATGTACTTTTCATGTCCCACAGTGTAGTTTTCATCTCTGTAAGTCTGATTCTGAGTTTTGCCTTGTGACGCTTCTGACATCTTCTTTTCTTGGCATCCAGCTTCCTCACAATGAGAAGCCAATGTGTACAGCCTGCTGCAGAGTAAGAGACTGTATTGTATCACCCACCATAATCAATTTCAAATACTTGAAGACAAACTCTCCACAGTTGATTTATTTTAGGTGTTGTTGCTCAAAGTCCTTACTTTAAGAATGAAAGCAAATCTATATTGATGGATTGAGGGTTTATTGTGAAACTGTCTTTTATTCAGCAAACTTCTGGGTGAGTCTTAACTCACAAAATGACAAACTCTGAAGCGAAAATTTTGGTGCTGCTGTGGCCTACTTGGGGCAAAACACTAGCCTGGTCACAGTAAGGTAATGCTATTATACAATTCCAAAAGCCAGAACCACCTATGTATTCCCACCTTAAGGCTGATAGAACTTAGCCCTTTATTCTCAAATTCTGCCCCCCTTATTTTAAAAATATAATATGTGATATTATATTTGATTTCCTAATAAACTTTGTTGAGTCAGGCCATATCCCAGAAATTCATTTTACTTATCCTTTTCATCTGTATTGTGATTCACAAATATATACACAAATACGAATTTTTGGAATTTCATAAAGGCATATAAATGTTATGCATTATTTAAATTTTCAACCAAGTTTATTTTAAGAATTTTCTTTTTCTGTTGTGAAATAAATACCCAACATTTTATGTAGTAGAAATTAATAGAATTAAAAATAATTATCCTTTTACCTTGAACTGAAGATAAATGAGTCAAATGCTTAAATAACCAAATTAAATATCCATTATTTCTGATAATTATATGCACTTGCCTTACAGACATAAATAAAAATTTATAAAATTATAATGCAAACATGAGAACCATATCAGTATTTCTTCATACAATCAGAGGGCTGTAGAATACATTTAAAGTTCATTCAAGAACTCAGTTCTCTTCAAGCACTAATAACCTATACTACTCATGAATATTAATTTTAAAAAACCATATTATATTACACACAAATATGCTTCAAAATTTATGTTCTATTACACATATGTCCTTTAATAATTAGGATAATTAGGGTAAAAAGTCCAAAACATTCTACATTATAACAGAGATAAATTTCCAAGTGATCAATCAGTACATGTTTTGTTTTTTAAGACTTGCAGTTATCAAGATATGTAAAGTGGCTTTAATAGGAGTAACAACTTGGTCAAATCACTTAACTGGTATGAGGATAATGGCACTATTTGTAAGTAGAGCAGGTGCTTTGTCAGAGTCTGACTAAACATACACAATTCCAAACACTTGATCCTCAATGAACTAAGTTGTTGCTATTGCTGTTGGAAAAACACACCCCCTTTGAGAGGAAGTCTTCCTCCTTGCTCTGTAGAAAACAAGCAATCATGTTCATGCCATTGCCTGCAGTGCTGGCATCCCATATGGGCGCCAGTTTGAGGCCCAGCTGCTCCACTTCTGATCCAGCTCTCTGCTGTGGCCTGGGAAAGCAGTGAAAGATGGCCCAACTGGTTGGACCCCTGCACCCATGTGGGAGACCAGGAAGAAGCTCATGGCTCCTGGCTTCCTATCAGTGCAGCTCCTGCTGTTGCGGCCAATTGGGAAGTGAGTCAGCAGATAGAAGACCTCTCTCTGCCTCACCTTCTCCCTCTGTGTAACTCTGACTTTCAAATAAATAAATTAATTAAAAAAAAAACTCTGTAAGGAGCATGAAGGAGCTGAGAAGCTAGGAATTGTGCTGCACTACAATGAGAGCAGGGGCAGGCCTATATTTTCTCAAGTGAAATTTGTGTCAGAGGAGACATGATGACTCCATAATACTAGTTTAGAAGTCTTGACAACATACAGTCCAGTCCAAAAATATTTATAAAAAGGAACTATTCTGCTCAAATTCAAATAATAACCAAAATTAAAATTAATTGGTGATTGTTAAAAATTAAGATATACTGAGAAAGTTTCCATTCTACCTAAAGGATTCTCTTTCATTACTTAACCAGAGCATGTGTTTCCTCTGGCCTGGCCTGCCTCCTCCCTTCTTTTCTCCCTCCATTTCTCCCCTTCCTGCCTTCCTTCTATCCCTCCTGATGAAATGGGAGAAGGAGTGTCATCATCTGAGTCAATCAACTATATTCTACCTTTGCACACAACATTTCAACACACCATGGACTACCTCTCACCTCACTGTTGATTACCATATTAGACTTCTAGATTGAGCTTTCTCAAAAACTCTTGTTTCCAGATCATTGGTGTCAGCAGAAAGGCAAATATGAGTCCATATATCCATTTAGAGCTCATTTTTACCATTTTCTATCACTCCACCCACAAGGGTATAAAAGTAATAGAATCTTACTGAAGTTTTGAGAGACAGAAACTTTATAAGCAGAAGCATAGATGAGTTAAAATAAAGAATTTAACATTCCCATACCTAGGTCTTTTGTACAACACACTGAAAGTGATATTTCACTGGCTATTTTTCCTGGAGCCTGAAGTGTTTTGCCAAGTTGTACAATATCTTTTCTCATCTGCTATTTATATTGCTATCATCTGGCCCTAAAATTCATATGATTTATTATGGAAAGTAATTTAGTTACCATTTTCTTACACAATTCTCTGTGCCTTTGGAGAAATACAACCTTTCCCTTTCTACTTCCCACAGCCCGCAACCTCATTTACTTTATTACTTCCTAATAAAGAGGGTCTTTGGTGTTGATATGAATGATCCTTCACAGATGAATGACAAACTTACACTGAAATAGCCTTCACCATCAATCTATTTCAGCAACCAACATCATGACCATACCTTAGTCCTTCTACAATGAAGGTTCAAAGTCTTATACAATAATCCCAGCAAAATGAAGAGCTGATTTTTTGAAAAAGAAACAAAATTTACACAACATTGGCCAACTAAACAAAAAAAAAGGGAGAAGACCCAAATCAATGAATTAAAAATGAAAAAAATGACCTAAATGAAAGATCTCTGTGAGATCACAACAAAAAGAATGGGCCATCAAAGAAGGAGGTACCTTTCTCTGAAGGGAGGAGAGAACTTCCACTTTGACTATGGCCTTGTCTAAATATGATCAGAGTTGGTGAACTCAAGATGCTTCCATAGCCTTAGCAACTCATGACAAGAGCCTAGGGTGATTACTGACGTCTTAAATAAGAGTGTCAACTGTTAAGTCAACAATAGGAGTCACTGTGCACTTACTCCCCATGTAGGATCTCTGTCCTTAATGTGTTGTACTATGTGAATTAATGGTATAACTAGTACTCAAACAGTACTTTATACTTTGTGTTTCTGTGTGGGTGCAGAATGTTGAAATTTTTACCTAGTTATATACTAAATTGATTTTCTGTAATTAAAGATAATTGAAAATGAATCTTGATGTGAATGGGATGGGAGAGGGAGTGGGAGATGGGATGGTTGTGGGTGGGAGTGTGCTTATGGGGGGGCATTATAATCCATACATTGCACTTTGGAAATTTATATTTATTAAACAAAAGTTAAAAAATGAAAAATAAAATGTGACAACAGATACTACAGAAATAAAAAGAATCATCAGAAATTACTACAAAGAACTATATGCCAAAAGATTAGGAAACCTAGAAGAAATGGATAGAATTCTACCAGACATTTAAAGAACTAACTCCAATTCTTCTCCAGCTATCCAAACAATTGAAAAGGAGCGAATCCACCCAAACTCCTTCCATGAAATCAACATCACCTTAATTCCTAAGCTTGAAAAGATACAAAAGAGGAGAACTACAGACCAATTTCCCTAAAGAATATAGATGCCAAATCTTCAACAAAATACTAGTCAATCAAATACAACAGCACATCAGAAAGTTCATTCACCTGGAAAAAAGTGGAATTTATCCCTGCAATGCAGGGATGGTTCAACATTCACAAATCAATCAATGTGATACATCACATTAACAAATTGAAGAACAAAAAACCATATGATTATCTCAATTGATGCAGAGAAAGCATCTGATACAATACAATACCCTTTCATGATGAAAACCTTAAGCATATTGGGTATAAAAAGAACATTTCGCAACATAATCAAGGCAATACATGACAAACTCACAGCCAGCATCCTATTGAATCATAAAGTTGGAAGCCTTCCCACTAAGATCCACAACCAGATAAGGATGCCCACTCTGGCAATTACTATTCAATATAGTCCTGGATGTTTTAACCAGAGCCATTAGGCAAGAAAAAGAAATCAAAGGGATACAAATTGGGAAGGAGGAAGTCAAGCTATCCCTATTTGCAGATGATATGATTCTTTATATAGGGGATATAAAAGACTCCATTAAGAGACTATTGGAACTCATAAAAGTGTTTGGCAAAGTGGCAGGATATAAATTTTTTTTTTTTTTGGACAGGCAGAGTGGACAGTGAGAGAGAGAGACAGAGAGAAAGGTCTTCCTTTGCCGTTGGTTCACCCTCCAATGGCCACCGCGGCCGGCGCGCTGCGGCCGGCGCACCGCGCTGATCCAATGGCAGGAGCCAGGAGCCAGGTGCTTTTCCTGGTCTCCCATGGGGTGCAGGGCCCAAGCACCTGGGCCATCCTCCACTGCACTCCCTGGCCACAGCAGAGGGCTGGCCTGGAAGAGGGGCAACCGGGACAGAATCCGGCGCCCCGACCGGGACTAGAACCCGGTGTGCTGGCGCCACTAGGTGGAGGATTAGCCTAGTGAGCCGCGGCGCCGGCCATGGGTATAAAATTAACATACAGAAATCAACAGTCATTGCACACATAGACAATGCCATAGCTGAGAAAGAACTTCTGAGATAATGCAATTCAAAATAGATATAAAATAATTAAATATATTGCAAAGATCTCTATGGTGAAATTTATTAAATATTAAATAAATAGAAGAAGACATTAAAAATGGAAAAATCCTCCATGTTCATGGATTGGAAAATCAGTATCATCAAAATTGCCATACTACTTAAAGCAATTTACAGATTCAAAGTGATACCAATCAAAATACCAATGACATTCTTCTCAGATATAGAAAAAACAATGTCAAAATTCATGCAAAAACACAGGAAACCCCAAACAGCTAAAGCAATCTTATGTATAACTAAAACAAAGCTGAAGGCATCCCAATACCAGATTTCAAGACATACTGCAGGGAAGTAATAATCAAAACAGCCTGGTACTGGCACAAAAATAGTTTTGTAGACCAATGTAACAGAATAGAAACACCAGAAATCAATCTGCTCATCCAAAACAAACTCATCTTTGACAAAGGAGCTAAAATCAATCCTTGGAGCAAGGACAATTTCTTCAACAAATGGTGTTGGGAAAACTGGATCTCCATGTGCAAAAGTATGAAACAAGACCCCTACCTTACACCTTACACAAAAATCTACTCAAAATGGATCAAACTCCTAAAACTATGACCCAATACTATAAGATTACTAGAGAACAAAGGAGAAATTCTTTAAGACATTGGTACAGGCAAAGTCTTTTTGCAAAGACCCCAAAAGCACAAGCAATCGGTCAAAATTGACAAATGAGAGGAAATCCAGCTTAGGAGCTTCTGCACTGCAAAAAATAAAAAACACTCAGCAAAGTGAAGAGGCAACCTACAGAAAATATTTTCAAACTATGCAACTGCTAAAGGATTAATATCCAGAATCTATAAAGAGCTCAAGAAGCTCAACAACAATAAAATAAACAATCTTATTAAGAAATGGGCAAAAGACCTGAACTGGCATTTTTCAAGAGATGAAATCCAAATGGTCAACAGACACTTAAAAAAAGACTAAAGATCACTAGCCATCAGGGACATGCAAATCAAACCACAATGAGGTTTCACCTCACCCCTGTTAGAAAGGTTCTCATACAGAAATCAACAAACAACAAATGCTGGCAAGGATGTGGGGGAAAAGCTACCCTAATCCACTGTTGGTGTGAATGCAAATTGGTGCCATTACTGTGAAAGACAGTATGGACATACCTCAGGAATCTGAATATAGACCTACCATATGACCTAGCCATCCCACTCCTAGGAATTTACCCAAATGAAAAGAAATTAGCATATGAAAGAATCATCTGTACCCCCATGTTCATTGCAGCTCTATTCACAATAGCTAAAATGTGGAATCAACCCAGATGTCCATCAACTGAAGACCGGATAGATTATGGTATATATATATATATATATATATACACACTATGGAATATTACTCATTGGTTAAAAAATGAAATACTATCTTTTGCAACAAAATGGATGCAACTGAAAACCATATTATACTTGGTGAAATAAGCCAGTCCCAAAAGGGCAGATATCATATATTTTCCATGATCTGTGGTAGCTAATAGAGCACCTAAAATGTAACGTATTAGAGTGAAATGGTTATTTTGAAATTCAATGATTTTTTTTGACAGGCAGAGTTACACAGTGAGAGAGACAGAGAGAAAGGTCTCCCTTCCGTTGGTTCACTCCCCAAATGGCCGCTAAGGCCAACGCACTGCGGTGGGCGCACTGTACCGATCCGAAGCTAGAAGCCAGGTGCTTCCCCCTGGTTTCCCATGCGGTTGCAGGGGCCCAAGCACTTGGGCCATCCTCCACTGCCTTCCCGGGCCACAGCAGAGAGCTGGACTGGAAGAGGAGCAACTGGGACAGAATCTGGCACCCCGACTGGGACTAGAACCCGGGGTGCCGTCGCTGCAGGTGGAGGACTAACCAAGTGAGCCATGGCGCTGGCCAAAATTCAATGATTTTTAATAGCTCTTGTCTCAACTGTTGAGGAACAGTGTTTTTTTTTTTTCCTTCATACTATCTGTTGAACTCTTTATTTAGTGCAGGGTTAATCTTATGAGTATAAATTTAAGTGAAAATATATATTTGCAAAAAATGAGAATTTGAATAAGAGATAGAGAATGGAAAAGGATGGGAGTGTGGGTGAGAGGGAGGGTAGGGTAAAAATTATCACTATATTCTTGAATCTGTATATAAGAAATACATGAAATTTGTATAGCTAAAATGAAATTTTTTGAAAAAAGTGAACAATTAGAACCATAGAGATTTTCCTTGATGCATTTATGCATGCACAAAAAAATATTGCTGCACCAGAATTAGAAACTGCATTTATTAATCCTACTTATTTAAAAAATTAATGGTAAGTAAAAGTATTTTACTTTTCTTCAATTACATAAAAATAAAGTTTAATTGATAACTAAGATTAAAGGCAGATAGAAAATCATAGTAATGCATTACCTGTGTGAAAAACATTGCCTCTAACCCAAATCGGATTTGTCCAGTAGGGAAGCTTAATTTCTCAAGAACTAATTACATTTTGTCTCCTTTTGTTCAACACTACAAATTTGAGACCATCCAATTAGACATGATTATTTTAGCTAGATTACCTGTATAGCAAATCGAACTGTACTAAGCTGAACCCATAAGATCAGCCTTGTTAGCATCCTGCACTCACTAATTTCCCTAATACATACCTATTTAAAAGGTTCAAACAAGTTTAGAGAAAAGAATCATCCATCTGAGAATTATTGGGAAAATTATGCAGAGAACTGGAAAGACTACATGACAAGGTTATTCTAGGGTACATAGCAGCAATTCTTGCCCCTGAAGATTTTGGTCATAGAGAATGGTATGGCAGTTGAAGTTATAAACATTTTGAATTTGAAGAAATTTGAAAGGGAAATGAGTATTATCTAGGAATAATTAGTATTATACAGATTTAGTTTTTTCTAAAAACAATACATAAAAATTCTGATTTGTAGAATTTGTAAAATTCTGTGATGCAGTTACTTCTGCATTGTCTGAATTCACACCACCAATATTTTAATACCTAGCTTGGAAAATTGCTGCATGTTTAACTTTTGGATTTTCTGAGCCTGTATGAGGCTTAGAAACTAACAGACTTTGAATTAAATCTCAACTGTATCACCTTGTGTTTTAGGGTACATCACTTAAGCTATCTTGTGCCTCAATAGTCTTCATGGTCTTCAGAATAGCTAGTTCTTAGAATTATTGTACATATGTTACAGACATGATACTGAAACCCCTGGCACACTCTTAGTTTATTCTGCTTTAATCAGCCCATTCTTTTTATGTTAGACACCTTGTAGAACCTCAAACACTATGGGCACACTCTCAGTACCTGTGAATGTGACCTTATTTATAATGAGGGTCTTTGCAGATGTAATCACATTAAGAAGATGTTGTTAGGGTGGGCCCTAAACCAATATGACTGATGTCCTTATATGATGGGCAGAAGAGACACAGACAGGTCAAGGGAGAGCATCATGAGATAACAGAGACCACAATAATGCAGCTTCCAAGCAAAAGACACCAAGGGTGGAAGGCCACCACCAGAAGCTAGAGACAGACAAGTGACAATTCCTACCGGCATCTCCTGGCAAGGGAGACAGGCTCTGTGAATGCTTGATTTCAGGTTTCCAGCCTCCAGGACGACAAGAGAATCAATATCTGTTGTTTGAAGCCACAATGTTTGTGGTGCTTTGTTACAGCCTAGGAGGCTAATCTAAAACTTGACACTAAGACTCCCTTCAGTAGGTGGGTGGATAAACTATGGTACATCTGTACAATGGGACATTCTTTACAGCACAAAGAGTAAACCACTTTAAAACTGCCATTGCCAAGAGGAATCCAGGGATATATGAAACTAAATACAATATGATATCCTGATTAGGACATTGGACTAGGACAAGGATATTAGGTAAAATCTAAGGAAATCTGGACAAACTGAACAATAGTTAATAATCATGTAGCAATACTCAGTCACGAATTGGAACAAATCTACCACACAAATGCAAGATGCCAGCGATCAGGGAAATGGATATGAGAATATGGGATCCCTCTGAACTATCTTTTCAATTTTTCTGTAAATTTTAAACCATTATAAAATACTAAAGTGTGCTACAAAAGTTAAACAACGTGTGAATTTTAAAAATAATTTTAAAAATGTCATTAGGAAAAATGAACCTTATTTAAAGTCCTATAAAAATTCTGTTACTAATTTATTCATTTAATAACTATTCCTTGAGTTACTACCCTGAGTTATGAAGTAGCTACTCATTGACTTAGGATATGTATGTTAGTAAAACACCCAGGGGACTGAGGGTTCAAAGTCGGCATTTGTCACAGTGGTTAACACCCAATTTAGGAAACCTACATTCCATACCAGAGTGTCCAGGTTTAAATCCCAACTCTGCTTCCAATTCAAGCTTCCTACCAACGCTCACTCTGATAGGCAGCAGATGATGGCTCAAGTACTTGGGTCTCTGCCATGTAGGAGACCCAAATGGAATTCCAGAACTCTGGCTATGGCCTGGCCCAGCCCCAACTGTTGTAAGAATTTAGGGAGTAAACCAGAGAATTGAAGATTTTCTCTCCCTCTTGCTCTCTTGCTCCCAAATAAAAAATGAAGAAGATAAAATAAAATTAAAACGCCAAAGAGTCCTACAGGCATGTTCTATGATCTCATAGGTAAAACATAAATCATCATGCTTTCGAACTTTGATACAACCATAGAAGAAAAATGTAAAGGGCAATATAAGTATAGACAGTGGGGTTTAATCTATTGTGAATCAAGAATGGTGTAAGGGGATGAATAATCCTCTCACTGTCATTTATCAAAGGAAAAAACTGGGCCCTAAAGAGTTTCCTGACAAATCAGCAATAAAAATGAAAATAAAACTAAAAATTCTGACTTTTCTTGTCTACTTAAATTTCAAAATTTGATGTTGTAAGATCATGAATGATTATTTGTTCGAATCACAAAATGATAAAAGTATGTAATTCTCCAGAAAAATCCAATTTTCCTAAGGAAAATATCTTGAAAAAGAAGTTAAATTTAATTATTCTGGAAAAATGTGGGTAAATTTCATAAGGTAGAGACTTCTTCACTCTAAGATGATGAGATACTTGTGTTTTTTTAATTTTATTTTTTTATATTTTGACAGGCAGAGTTAGACAGTAAGAAAGAGAGAGACAGAGAAAAAGGTCTTCCTTTTTCCATTGGTTCACCCCCAAAGTGGCCGCCATGGCTGGTGTGTTGAGCCGGCACGCTGTGCCGATCCGAAGCCAGGAGCCTGGTGCTTCCCCCTGGTCTCCCATGTGGGTGCAGGGCCCAAGGACCTAGGCCATCCTCCACTGTACTCTTGGGCCACAGCAGAGAGCTGGACTGGAAGAGGAGCAACCGGGACAGAACTGGCGCCCCAACCGGGACTAGAACCTGGGGTGCCGGCACCACAGGTGGAGGATTAGCCTAGTGAGCCACAGCACCGGCCCAGATACTTGTGTTAATTATGAAGAAGCAAAGATATCTTTTTCTCATATTGCTTTGAGGATATTAAATTGTACAGTGAACATCAAAGTTTTAAATGTTTCTATATACGTGGAATTTAAATAAGAGTAGGTGATCACTCCATAATGAATAACATCAACCTTCTCTGTTCTTTTCAGTAAACTCAATTATTTCTTGATAATGGCACTGATATTAGATTTTTTACTTTTGCAGATTCTATTTGTTCTTTATAATTTTGGGTAGACTAGAAAAAATATTATCTAAAATAACTCCAGTCAAATTCAGGTGCTTCATAGTGGGTTCTAGAAGACTAGACTGCACTTCAAACTCTGAAGTTGTTCAAATAACTCTGATAATAATTTTGCCAAACCACATTTCATTTCCATGCTATGGCCCTGATTTGGTTGGGGATTAAAAATAATTGCATTCAAATTAATCTAGAGGTGGCATTTACATTTGAAATATTCAAATTATCTTCAAAGTAAGTTGCAAAATAATAGTGTAATACAGCTATAAGTCACATTTCTAATTCATGGTTGTTCTGACATGGAAGGATCTTTAAAACTCTTCACAACAGATTCTTATATCAAGGTTTTTATTTATAAAATTCTCTCATTATTTAAAATATCCCCAAAATAATGGACCACAGGACAGTCTAACACCAATAAAATTTTCTTCTACAACATCAAAAGCAAAAAATTAGAGCTCTTATTTTTTATTTATTTAGTTGACAGGTAGAGTTATAGACAGTGAGAGAGAGAGAGACAGAGAGAAAGGTCTTCCATTTGTTCACTCCCCAAATGGCTAGTATGGTCGGCACACTGTGCCGATCCGAAGCCAGGAGCCAGGTGCTTCTCCCTGGTCTCCCATACGAGTGCGTTGGGACATCCTCCACTGCCCTCCTGGGCCACAGCAGAGAGCTGGACTGGACTGTGAGTCAGGACATAGAAGCTAAGAACACAGACTCTAGAGCTAAACTAAGTTCAAGTCTCAGTTTCATGATTCACTGGTCGTGTGGCCTTGGGTAAGTTAATAAGCCTCTATGTGCTCAGTGTCTTCATCCGCAGAATGGAGTATTGATAAGTTCTACTTGACAGGGTGGTTAGGAACACAACAACATAACACTCATAAAATGGGTGCTGACCTTTTCTCCAAAATGATCTCTTTGACGAGATAGATATGTTTATATTTAACTATTTTGATGATCCCTACCATCACTCTGGGGAGTTCTCTATGAAGACTCTGTAGTTCAGAGTTCATGATCACTTGCACTTGAAACCGAGATCTCATTAAATGGTAGGCGCCTAAGATCCCCTCTACACACAAGAAATATGTGGAGCTGGACTGAAAGGCTGTGTCTTAGACAAGCATTCCTGCTCTCTGTGTGCATTAAAGTTTGAGACACATTGGTCTAGCGACTTGAGTCTTGACTTCCCATTCTGTAAAATGCAGTGGGTGTGGTTGTATCTATCTTATGGGTTGTTGTAAGAATTATACGGAATGTAGCACATATAAAGGGTTTAACATGGGAGTCATTTTTACTATTAAATATGTATTCATCTGGCTGGAGCATAGGACTTATGTCAACAATACTCAATGATGAGAATAGAAATAAAGGCTGATATCAGGTTTCTGAAAGTTTTTAAGTCAGGCTTCAAAACACATTAAAAAAGTCTCAACTAAGTGCTTTTATTGGAAGGGTAATATCATATTGTCTTACCAGCAAATAAAATAACTCAAATTAATTTGTGCCCTCCTTAAAAATGGCATCAAATTCTATTTTATAAAAATAATAAAATATTGTGTGGAAGAATATATCAAATGATTACAGAATATTTTAGAGAGTCTATCAGCAAAATCATCCACAGAGAAAAAAATTATGTACATAATTATCAGTTCATTGCCATCATTTCCTTAAAAAAGAAATTTATGCTTTTCAGGTTACATATTAATCTCTTTAAAAGCAAACTCTAGGAATTTTGACAAACCTTGCACTGAAATGACAAAACTGCTATAAACACATCACAAACTCATTTCACTATTCATTTTATGTGTCTTATTTCTTTTACTCTCTTCCCACTTGTACGTACACAGCTCAACACAACACTTCTCTTTCCAAATTCCTACTGCATGGGGCCCACCAGAAGTTTCAAGGAAGGTGAATAACTACTTAAATAACAATTCTTTTGCAAATGTATCTCAGAAAAAAAAATCCTATGTGTGCATGTGTATTGCCAGGTTTGCCTTGGTTTGTCTGTACTTGTCCTCAGCCATGTAGTGATAGCATCTACCCCTGTATTCAGCCAATAGCTGATATATAATCAGCTATCAATTGTGCAAATCACAGTCTCACAGGGGCAGCCACAGAAGGTGACCCAGATTGCAAAACACTGTGCTAATGCCAAGTCATCCTGCTCAACAGCAGCTGCTCTATGCTTTGCCTTATTGATATTCAGATTCAACAAACACAAATCACACAGCCCTTTTGATGGGCACACATTCTCCCTGTCTTCCTTGTGAACGTGTTCAATAGCTACTGTCCTCATAAACACCCAGCTGAGGCCGTCTGGTCTCCTCTGATTTTCCTCCCTGTCATACATCTGACAAGATTATCCCAGAAACATTGCTCTTGTTTCTATTCGGGGCAGTCTGTGGAAAATAGTATCTTCATTTATGAAACAAAAGCACATAGTGACAGAAGCCCATTTCTCTGACAAAAGAGACATTTTGAACACTTATCCTTTGGGAAACATTGCGGCTATTTCTGAGATTATGAGAAAAAAATGTTGCGAGACACAGTTTTTGAAAGTGAACATAAATACACAGTATGTGAGAACAAAATGCAATACCACTTACGAATAACTTCCTTCACAAAAGATATCCATTATAAAGCGACAAATTTATTTTGTAAAAGTGTAAATACAACAAAATATTGTCTTTTCTACATGGCCATTTTGTTCTCCTGCTCACCACTAAACTGGTTAAAGAAAATATTTTTCTATAACTCAATGCCTATTAGAAATCATAGCATCATAAAGCTGTTTATATTGAGTGATAACACTGATGTATCTAACACTAGAATCTTACACAAAAAGGAAATAAAAACTTTTTTGAGCACTGTAGCATTGTAGAACATGGAACAATACAAATTATTAAGCGGGAGATTTAATAAGCTGGAAATCAGCCAGGCAAAGTGCTGAAAGTTCAATAAACGGAAAAGGCTTACTTTGTATGTAGAGGAGCAGTGAGAAACTGAGGTAGAAGATGAGAAGGCAGCTAGTTTGCTTAAGCGCCATGGGCTCTGGTGTGCTGCTGGTGGTCTGACCACAGTCAGGCTCCTGCCTCCTGTCTGCCTCAGGAAGATGTGGGTGCCTCAGAGCCCCTGGGTGCCATCTCTGTCCCACCCTCCCAGAGCTCCTTCACAGAGAACACAGACTTAGACTCACAGCAGTTGTGCTTCTTAGCATCCTACTTACCCAGGAGGGTGGGGTGGGTTTTCAAACCTGGTGCAGATTTTTTTTCAAACTGGACTGGATTCATCCCCCACACCGGACTCTTCTACCCATCCTTTTCCCTTAACCTTGCCTCCTTGAAGGGCCTGCAGTAGCTTAGAGTCTTTTATCACTTTTAATAGAGGAGTTTATTTCTGGTAACTATCTTGAACACACAATTTTGACCATCTGGCAATCTTTAAAAGAAATCCTAAAATAAATTTTAAAAAACAAATACATAAAATGTAAAATGAAATCCTTTATTTCTATATGGTCACATTTAGTTTCAGAACACAATTCACAGACTATTAAATGCTTCTGTTCGTAAAATCTACTCTCACAACTCAGTAGGATTTCTGTTGTTGATAAGGTAAGGCCAACAGAGAAGAAAAATTAAGCTGCTGCGTAAAATGGACAGAGTTCTGGAGATGCTGGGTTTATTTCTGGAGACCATTCCATGGAAAGTTTTTCATCCATAAACCCAGGGCCCATTTAATACCGTGCTCATAGTATTATATCATCTGGGATTTCTGGAATACAAGCATGTTTGTTTATTTCTTAAAATATACTTATTTTAAATATGACACTTTTTTAGATTAAATTCAAGTTCTTAAAATTATACTATTCTTGGACCCTTCATGGAAATATACATTGGGATGCCCTTTTGTCTTACTGGTGTCACTGCTAAGATGCAGCCTTAGTTAAAACTGGTCACTTGTTGCACTTAAAATGCAACTTACATGATCAGACTTATATAAAACTCTAGAGTTCTGTCAGATGTTTAATTTTATAACAGACATTTTGCCCATGTATCTAAAGTGAGCTATAATACATTGATGGTCAGAGAGAGACTTTTCCCTGCTCCAGGGGGAGTTTATCCATTTCAAGTCATTTGTCTTGTTGCCAGCATTGTGACATAATGTGTTAAGCTGCAGCCTGTAACATCAGCATCCAAATATGGGTGCCAGTTTGTCCTGGCTGCTCCACTTCCAATCCTGCTCCCTGCTGCTGTACAAGGGAAAGCAGTGGAAGATGGTCCAAATCCTTGGTCCTTGCACCCACATGTGAGAACCTGGATGAAGTTCCTGGCTCCTGGCTTCCACCTGGCCCTGCTCTAGCCATCACAGCCATTTGGTGGAGTGAACCAGCAGATGGAAGATCTCTGGGTGTGTGTCTGTGTGTGTGTGTGTACGTGCATGTATGTGTGTGTGTTAACTCTGCCCTTCAGTAAATAAAAAATAAAAAATGTGTCTTTTGCAGATTTCATAACAATTGTATTTTTAAAAATTCTCTTGGGCCGGCACCACAGCTCACTAGGCTAATCCTCCACCTGCGGCGCCGGCACCCCAGGTTCTAGTCCCGGTCGGGGTGCCGGATGGGAGACCAGGAGAAGCACCTGGCTCCTGGCTTCGGATCAGCGCAGTGCGCCGGCCGCAGCAGCCATTGGGGGCTGAACCAACGGAAAAGGAAGACTTTTCTCTCTGTCTCTCTCTCTCACTGTCCATTCTGCCTGTCAAAAAATAAATAAATAAATAAATAAATAAATAAATAAAATTCTCCTAATATGCAAATAATTAATTTGAGCAGTTGAATAATTAGCATAAATAATTTCAGATTGCAGAGACAGGAGTAATCCACAGCTTTATTTCCTTCATTTTGTCAGTTAAGAATTGAGATAATTGAATAGCAATTATTCAGAGTCATTGGGTGAGTTAGCGGTAGTGTTTGGGCCATGGCCTCCTCATTAATTTCTGGAACATTATTTCTATAATACTTTATAGTCTCCCTTTCTATCACTATTATTTTGTTTCCCTTCATGCCCTTTGCAGCAATCTCATTCTGGAAATTTTACATAGTGAACCAACTTGGCCTTCCATCTGTACTGTAAAAGTCTCCTATAAGGGCCTCAAGGCTAACAAGTGGACAACATGAGAACAAATGATAAACTGGAGATACAGTTAATAGCTCCAGGAGTAGGATTGTGATAGTATTGGGAAACTTTCTCTTAGGGTGTTTTTAGTTATGTCACAATAAAAGAAACAAAGAAAATTAATGCTTCCAAACACAAAACTATCAAAGGCAAGGAGGAGTTGGGAGAACATACTATACAAAGAATGATGTAGGAACAGTATACAATAAGCCTGAATATAGAAATTCAAGGGAATATAGTCCTTAAACAAATGAGTTAACGACAACGATATGTCAGACTTGGAGCTAGACAGGGAATTCTTCACAAAAGTTGTAATATTTAAATTGACATTTTAAGCACAAGTATGAGAATGCTATGGTCTGAATGTATCCCTCCAAAATTCATATACTGAAACTTAATCCATAGTAGTCCACAGAGCAGACTCATAGAATGACAATCACTTTATGTAACACTGACCACAGAATCAGCCCTTAAGGCTTCCTTGGTCTGGCTGAAAAGCCTGTGAGAGCATTTCAGACATGGAAAGCCAAGATACTGTGGCCAAAAAAAATGTCCTACATGAAGGACCTCTGTGAGTCAGACCCTAGTGGAAAGATGTGGCCATCAAAGAAGGATGTACTTTTCTCTAAAGGAAAAGAGAACTTCTACTTTGCTTATGGCCTTATATAAACACTGACAGAGTTTGTGGATTCAAAAGGCTTGCATAGCCTAAGCAGCTCATGTCAAGAGCCTCTGGTGATCACTAACATCATACATAAAAGTGCTCATTGTAAAATTAACAACAGGAGTCACTGTGCACTAACTCCCCATGCAGGACCTCTGTCCTCAATGAGTTGTATTGAGTTAACTGAAAAACTAGTTCTCAAGAAGTTTTGTGTGCATCTGTGTGCATATTGTTGAAATATTTACTTCTTATAGAGTTGGTCTTCTGTGTACAAATTGAAAATGAATCTTAATATAAAATGGGAATGGGAAGGGAAGAGGGAGGAGGAGGGGTGTGGGAATGTGGGTGAGAAGGCAGGTATGGTGGAAGAATAACCATATTCCTAAAGTCATATTTATGAAATTTGTATACCTTAATAAACAAACAAACAAATAAAAAAAGAAACATAATCCCTGATGTGATAGGTTTAAGAGGCAGATCCGTTTAGGGGATTATAAGGGTTCCTGGTTCACAAATGGGAGTAGTACCCATGTAAAAGACCCCAAAAGGAGACTGCCTGCCTTTTCCACTGTATGAAGACACAATGAAGATGTCATCTGTGAAGAACAGGCCCTCACCAAATACTGCATGTGCCTTGATCAAATTTCCAGCCTCCAGAATAGTAAGAAATAATTTTATTATGTATGAATTATTAATTCTAAGATATTTTATTATAGTAGCTTCAAATAACATAGAGTATAACAAAAATAGGGGGAGAGTGGAGTTTAAGGGCAATTCAAGAAAATAAATTGCATATAGAAATAGAGAAATAAAGCACGTTGGCTGATTAAGGAAGAACAAATATTAGGATATTGCAGAAACATGGGTATGAAGAAAAGATGTCAGAGATAAGTTTAAGCAAATTCACAAAATCAAGGTAATTTCACTTTCAGTATGAGAAATAGAAATCATTAATAAGTTTTAAGTAATTGGATAATCAAATTTGTGCTTAGAAGGATAACAGCAGTGAACATGACAGTGGTTGGAAAAGGACAGATGGGAAGCATGTAAATCAGTGAGAAGGATACTGTTGTTGTACACCAGAGAGATGATGAGGAACTGAACCAAATCAGAGAGAGTGAGGATGACAAAAAAAAAAAAAAAAAAAAAAAAGACAGCAGCAAACTAGATAGATCTAAAGGAACTGTGTAGAGAAAATGGGAACAAGAAAGCTGTAACTTTTATCCAGCTTTGGCTTTGGGGCTATTAGTAATGTCATTTCCTGAAATGAAGAACAGGGACCAGTGCTGTGGCACAGTGCTGCAGTGGCACACTGGCTGCAGTGCCAGCATCTCATATGGGCACCAGTTCGAGTCCCAGCTGCTCCACTTCCAATCCAGCTCTCTGCTACGGCCTGGGAAAGCAGCAGAAGATGGCCCAAGTCCTTGGGCCCCTGAATCTGCATGGGAAACCTGGAGAAGCTCCTGGCTCCTGGCTTTGGATTGGCGTAGCTCTGGCCACTGCAGCCATCTCTTGAGTGAATCAGCTGATGGAAGATGTCTCTCTCTCTTTCTTTTCTCTCTCTCTCTCTCTCTCTCTCTCTCTTTCCCTCTGCCTCTCCATAACTCTGCATTTCAAATAAAATTAATAAATATTTTTTAAAAAGAAATGAAGATCATAATAAAGATTCCCAGATAAGTAACAACAGCCACCTCCACCACTAAATCAAACACAATGAAATACATATATACATACACACACACACACACACACACACATAAGGACAAAATGTAACATTTACAGAGATACATTAGTGAGGTCAAAAGCAAAAAGTGAAATATTCTCTTGGGACAGACACTACTTATATTTGGCTTCATGTGAGAGGACCAATTCCAGTTCTTTCGTTGGCTCTGAATGCTTAAACGAAATGTGGGTGAAAGAGAATTATCAATGAAAACTGGAAATTCAAACTACCACAGTGCACAGATATAGGTTCCATTTTGGAATGAACAGAAAGTACAAAATTATGGGAAAAATCTGACAGTAATTGAAAGAAAGAGAAAGAAGTTAGATTTTAGACAAAGTGATCATGAACATCTTTGCATGTGTCTGTTGGCCATTTGTGTTTCATACTTTGAATAATGTGTGTTCATATCCTTGGCCCATTTCCTAACTGGATTTTTGTTTTGTGGTTGTTGTGTTTCTTCAGCTTCTTAAATATTCTGGATATCAATCCTTTATCAGGTGTATAGTTTACAAATATATTCTTCTATTCTGTTCATTGCTTCTTCACTTTGTTGATTATTCCTTTTCTGTGCAGAAGCTTCTTAGATTAATGTAATCTCATTTTTCTACTTTTGCTTTTATTGTCTATGCTTCTGGGGTCTTATCCAAGAAGTCTGAGTCTTGCAGTGGTTCCTCCATGATTTCCTCTAGTAAATTGTTGGTTTCAGGTCTTAGGTATCAAGGAAATGCAAATAAAAACCACACTTAATTTCACCTCACCCTAGTTAGAATGGCTATTATCCAAAAATCAAAAAATAACAAATGCTGGTGAGGATGTGGAGAATAAGGCACCCTAATACAAAATGTGCAGCAATGTAAAGTAGCACAACCATTTTGGAAGACAGTATGTTGATTCCTCAGAAACATGAAAATAGACCTGCCACATGATCCAGGCATCCCACTCCAGGGAATTTACCCAAAGGAAATAAAATCAGTATATGAAAGAATAGTTTGTACCCCCATGTACATAGCAGTTTAATTTCCAAAAGCTAAGATATGGAAATGATTCAAATATGTATCAAGTGATGACTGGATAAAAGAAAATGTGGTATGTATACATGACAGAATACTACTCAGCCATAAAAAAGATTGGAATCTTGTCTTTCACAACAAACTAAATGCAACAAGAGGCCATTATGCTCTGTAAAATAAGTTAATCCCAAAAAGACAAATATCATGTTTCCTGTCATTCATGGTAACTAGCATATAGAATACAAAAAATGCAAAGTATATGAGTGAAGTTGACATTTTGAGATTTGGTTATTGTTTATAGCCCTTTGTCTATACTCCTGAGGAACAGTGGTATTTTTTTTACTAACAAAAAAAGAAATTAGACAAATTGAATTCAACAGAGTTTATTTGAGTAAACAATTTATGGATTAGGCAGAATTCAGAACCAAGAGAGGTTCATGGAGCTTCATCCAGTAATGTGAGCAGGGGGAATATACAGAAAGGGAAAAGAAGTAATACACAGAAATAACCTTGTTGATTATAGATGGCTATTTGTCTTAATGAGCATGATGTGATACGTTATTTGCCTTATATGAATGTGATTTGATTTGTTGAAGCTCATCTGCTGTGGTTGGCTGGGATGCAGCTATTTGTTACAAGAATAGACTCTTAGGTTACATAATGTTTACATACTTAAATTGCAGTTTGCTAAGTAAGAGACAGTTTTAGGCCAGATTCAGTTCAATTTAACAAAAAGAAAAAAATGAAATATTGGTTTATGAGTAGATAAATCAAGGGGACACTGAGATAAGACTAATAGGAATCATTATTCACACAAGGAAGGTAACCTGCCTAAGGGTGAGTTCACACAGCTTAACACTAAGCATCAAGCTAGAAACTTGCAATCATGAGGATATCAGATGTAACACATGGGAATATCTGCCCTAACAAGAATCATGATAATGGAGCTATGTTGGGGTCTTAAGCCCGAAAGTAAAAACAAAGCAATCTCTTGCTCAAAGTAAAAAAAAAATTACATATTAACAGTTTCTTCAAAATGGTTAGAACTTCATTACATATAGCTTCTTCTATTTGGTACCCTTCACTGGCCATCAAAAAAAAAGCAAGATTATAGATTTTACATGTTAAGTTTTTGGTAGCCTATTAAATAAACAAATAGATATGTCAAATAAATAGTTGCATATATTAGTCAGGACCTTATGAGAAAATACTGGGTTAGATATATAAATGTGTATAATTATGGTATCTAAAGCTATTTGGAGAGATGACAACACTTATGGGGTAAGAGTAGTGAAAAAAAAAAAAATGAACAGCAAGGATTAACCTGCATCCCACCTAGGTTACTAGGTCAGTACATCTGGAAGAACAACACTGAGATGAATCAACCAATGAACAGAAAGAGAATAAAATATGTCTCTAAGAACTGAGTGATTAACTGGGTCATCTACTACTGACAAGTCAAGTGAGATGACAACTGAGCACTGACTGTTATTTTGGAGACAAGGAAGTCACTGATGACCCTGACAGGAAATTTTCTTTTGTGTTAAAGAGAAAATAAAAGCGGAAAGGGCTTTACGTGGGAAAATGTAAAGAATCTTATAAAAGAGACTAAAAGTTGGGGATAACTATAATGCAATAGGTAGAAGAGAAGAGAGAGAGAATATACACATTATCAGGGTGATCATACAATATAAGAGTACTTCAAACAGCTCACAAAAAAATGGATTTAAATGTGTCTATTTTTTTTTTGACAGGCAGAGTGGACAGTGAGAGAGAGAGAGACAGAGAGAAAGGTCTTCCTTTGCCGTTGGTTCACCCTCCAATGGCCGCCACGGCTGGCGTGCTGCGGCCAGCGCACCGCACTGATCCGAAGCCAGGAGCCAGGTGCTTCTCCTGGTCTCCCATGGGGTGCAGGGCCCAAGGACTTGGGCCATCCTCCACTGCACTCCCTGGCCACAGCAGAGAGCTGGCCTGGAAGAGGGGCAACCGGGACAGAATCCGGTGCCCCAACCGGGACTAGAACCCGGGGTGCCGGCGCCGCTAGGTGGAGGATTAGCCTATTGAGCCACAGCGCCAGCCTGGAAAACATTATGCTGAGTGAAATAAGCCAATCCCAAAGGGACAAATACCACTTGTTCTTCTTGATAGGTGACAACTAACTGAGCACCAAAAAGGAAACCTGTTAAAGTGAAATGAACACTATGAGAAATGGTGACTTGATCAGCCCTCACCCTGACTGCTGATGAGCAACTTGATATGTTATCCCTCTTAGTATTCTTTTTGTTTGTTCTACTTAATACTTTTGGTTGAATACTGTAATCAATACACAATTCTTCTTAAGTGCTGAAACTTAACTGAAAAGTGATCACTGTTAAATATGAGTGGGAATAAGAGAGGGAAGAGATGTGCAATTCAGGACTTGCTCAAGCTGACTTACCTCAAACAGTACAGTTAGAAACATACCAGGGGATTCCAATTCAATCCCATCAAGGTGGCATGTACCAATGCCATCTCACTAGTCCCAGTGATCAATTTCTGTTCACAATTGATCATAATTATAGGACTAAGAGCCAAAGGGATCAAATAAACAAGACTAGTGTCTGCAAATACTAGCTGATAGAATAAAAAGGGAGAGAATGATCCAACATGGGAAGTGAGATACACAGCAGACCCATAGAATGGCAGATGTCCTAAATAGCACTCTGGCCTCAGATCAGCCCTTAAGGCATGCAGATCCAGCTGAAAAGCCCATGAGAGTATTTCAGGCATGGAAAGCCAAGACACTCTGGGGAAAAAAAAAAAACTAAATGAAAGATCTCCGCAAGTGAGATCCCAGTGGAAAGAACGGGTCATCAAAGAAGGAGGTACCTTTCTCCGAAGGGAGGAGAGAACTTCCACTTTGACCATGGCCTTGTCTAAAAATTATCAGAGTCAGTGAACTCAGGGGGCTTCCATAGCCTTGGCAGCTCATGACAAGAGCCTAGGGTGATTACTGATGCCATAAACAAGAGTGTCAATTTGTTAAGTCAACAACAGGTGTCACTGTGCATTTACTCCGCATGTAGGATCTTTGTCCTTAGTGTGCTGTACATTGAGATTTAATGCTATAACTAGTACTCAAACAGTATTTTTCACTTTATGTTTCTGTGTGGGAGCAAACTGTTGAAATCTTTACTTAATGTATGCTAAACTGATCTTCTGTATATAAAGAGAAACGAAAATGAATCTTGATGTGAATGGAAGGGGAGAGGGAGTGGGAAAGGGGAGGGTTGCGGGTGGGAGGGATGTTATGGGGGGGAAGCTATTGTAATCCATAAGCTGTACTTTGGAAATTTATATTCATTAAATAAAAGTTTAAAAAAATAAAATAAATGTGTCTATTTTCATGAAAAAAATTTAAATATATCTACACATTTTTCATAATATGAATTTCCATGAATTTTTAAGGTGTTCCATTTGTACACATTTTATATATGGTATTATAGGACATTGAACACTAATAAGAATGACCTAAATAGAAAATAGCTGATACTTTCTCACTCTCCTTGCATTATTCTGCAGTAAGTTAAAGAGTTGTTATCCTGATCTCTGTTTTTGAAACAGTCCAAGTCAGTACTAGGTACTTATGCAACATCAGACTGAAACAATATTAAATCTGCCCTATCTCCTCCAGCTCCAATGCTTGAGATGTTGACAGTGGTTGTTTTGTTTTGAAAACAGAGCAAGGCATCAAGTATTGGTCTCTCCATTTTCCTTTGGGTATCTGAAAACTTGAAAGGTTGTGCCCTCTTGATTTCTCATTCTTTTAAGCATAAATGTATGACAGTAAATGTTCTGTGTTTATATACCAAGAGATTTCAGGATAGAAGAGTTTATTGAAACTAAATACCCTTAAAAGTTCAGCATGGAACCATTTGCCACATGATAATGGTGCTATGGATATTTCCCATAATTTTGACTTTTCTTTAAAATGTTGATTCACTATTTTAGTAACCTAACATGAAAACATACTGGTTTTTATGTGTTAATGAATTAAAGAGATAGTGATTTCAGTTAGTTAATGTTAACAATTTATCATACACTTACTAAGTTTCTACTTCCTATTCAGCTATGCTACATCAAAGGAGAAATGGGGATGTTCTAGAGTCTAGGCTAAGAGAATTCCATAAGGCAAGTATGGGAGCATGAGATGTTATCATGAGTATAGGGATCTACATATAGATAATCTGTACGTAGATTGAACATTAGTGAATGATAAGAAATGAAGCTCAGCAGGAAAACAGTGAACAAGTCATGAAGAGGCAAGGTAAGCAATTTGAACACAATCAGGTAGAGAAGTTCCAAACTTGGCAATTTTGAATTAGGATCTCTGGAGTAGGGCCAGGAATCTGCATTTTAAATATTCCCAGGGAATTCTGATGCAGCCAACCTGCTTCAGCAATTCCCAAGACCATTCAAATTTTAAACAGAAAGTCAAACAAGGTATATAAATTGATGATCATTCTTCCATGAAGAAGACAGCTTTGAAAGAAAGCAGTTGGAAGCAGAATCAAGTTAGGAGGTTAGAGTTTTCCAGTTAGAGATGCAAGAGCCTGCATTGGGGTACTGGAGACTTTCAAAAAGAGGGATCAGCTCGTGAAATTCTGAGATGACTCAGCTATTGACTGAAAGTGGAGACTGTGGGAGGGAGAGGATCCAGGATGATTCCCGGGATTTGAGTTTCGCCAACTGGGATATTTAATGAAAACAGTAGAATCAAAGAAATATGAAGTTATTTCAAGTCTCAATGCTAGGCATGTGAAAATTTTAAAGGATGAAATTTTAAGTTTATTGTTACATACATAAGAAGATTTTGCTATGAAAAGCATCTGCAGAAACATAGGGGATGGACAAATAAAATACACAGCAGAGCATATGTTTTTGTCAAATTATATGGTACTTGGTATCCTGTGGTGGTAGTGCTAAATAAGGAATAAAAAATGCCTGGAGTCCAGAGATTCCAAGTTGGTCCATTTAGAAGAGAACTTCAGCTGGGGCATAGTGGGTTAATCTGCTGTTTGTAATGCAGGCATCCCAAAGGGGTGCCAGCTTGAGCCCCTGCTGCTCCACTTCAGATTCAGCTTCCTACTGACACACAAGAGAAAGCAGCAGAGCATGGCCCGAGTGCTCAGGACCCTGCACCCACATGGGAGACCGGGAAGAAGCTCCAGGCTTCTGGCTTTGGCCTGGCCCATTCCTGGCTGTTGCAGTCATATGGGAAGTGAACTAGTGAATGGAAGACACCTCTCTCTCTCATTCCCTCTCCCTCTCCTTCTTCCTCTCCCTTTCTGTCACTCTACCCTTCAAATCAATAAAAATAGAAAAATAAAAAATAAGAGAACTTCAGCTAGTCATATTGCAAGGCACTGGGTGTATATCACAATGAAGAGAATAATGACATAATCATGATACTCTTAGGGAACTCCAGGCTGCTGAACTAGACCCTGGCCCAGAAGGGGAAGAAAAATCAGCAAGCCCAGGTGCACAAAAGATCAAATTTGCTTAAAAAAAAAGAAAAAACAATAGGAATTAAAGTGAACAAGAATCTAGAGCAATATTCCAATTCCCAGTTTTTACCATTGAATAGAAGTGCCAGCAGTTCTATAACAGTGAGCCTCTGGTTTGAAGTTGCTTAATGACTGTAGCTGAGCAAGCCAGAGTTAGGCCATTGATTGACAGAAAGAAGAGGAGAAGAGCCCTCGTTTCTGCAAAACTGGCCCCATTTGCCAGTAATCAGATACATTCAGTTGCAGGATCCTTGTTTCAATTATTAACACTCATTTCCAACCAGAATGTGCACAGTTGAAAGATTTTGACTCTTGAAAAATATTTCCCTTGGCTAAATTTATATCTAAGCATTTAGAGTTCTTACATTAAAAGTGGCATGTCACCTTAAGAAACGAAGAACACTTAAGGATAGAACAGACGAGAAGGTAACAGGTTTAAACAGAATGCAACCATGGTGGTGCACAGTCAAGACAAAAAGAATCATTCATAATTTCATCAGGACAATCCAAACTCAAATTGGTGAATTCTTACGGTTTTTCCTATTTTTCTGTTGAAGTGCAGGGAGAATCAGAGTGACCTGCCTGTATTTGCAGTGAAGTAGTACAAAACTATGCCACATGGAAAAGTGACAGCTCCCCAGAGAATTTAGGACACTGCTATCAAGTGCAGGAACGGATACAGACAATGAAAACAAGGAAATGCTCATTATATTTCTAAGGAAAAAAATGTAATTAAGAACTCATAATAGGGTTGAGTATCTTCAACAGGCTTTTAAATTTAAACAACAAAATCCAATTAGACAAATCATTGTACATTGAGGAGTGTAAAACAATTTGTCCCTGTTGAAAAAAGTTTCTCCACAAGATTATTGGAAATGTTAAAAATGTATGTATGTTGCTGAGTTATGTAAAAGTTTAAAGGAAATATGTGTTCTTTTTTTCTGACAGGCAGATTTAGACAGTGAGAGAGAGAGAGAGAGAGAGAGAGAGAGAGAGAGAGATACAGAGAGAAAGGTCTTCCTTTCCGTTAGTTCACCCCCGAAATGGCAAAGCAAAGAATCATTTGGTAAATAAAAAATTTGCTCTAAAATTCTTCTGAGTTTTTTCTTAGTGGGTTAGAAGTTTTGAGGTAGTGTTTCAATTGACAAAAGCTATCAAGGTCCTAAAGAAATACTAAGAGTGATGTGTGCTGATAGTTTTTATTGCCACTTACAAGTAAACCCAGTGAGATAAAGCTAGATCTTGAAAAGGTTTTGTTTTTTTTTTTTTTTTTTTTTTTTGAGTAATAAGCACCTGGTACAGAAATGTCCTCAGACCTCCAAATGTTCCAGGGGTGCTGGTGTGAGAGGGCTTTGGTCAGTGATTGATTCAAACTACACGCTACCCTCTTCAGCCTCCCAGTTTCATATATCTTCTCCTGTTCCACAGAGAGGCTAGATACATTTATTTATAGATACAAATGTAGTTCATGGGAAGAGAGACCAGCACGTGCATTTGATAAAAAGCTTCCCAGAAATTCAGCAAGCTTTTGTACCTTGTGATTATTCACCTGGGACATCAACTCAGGCTCTTCCAAGAGCAGAACAGCCCATGGATGCCTTTGTACTGTTTTGTCCTACTTTGTCAGGAGGAATGTTCACACAAATTCTATGCAATCATTATTTATAGCAAAAAATGGGGATAAAATACTATAGGGAACTAAAGGCTTTAGACCAGGAATGATTGTGTTCCTGTTTCTGCTTTTCTGTGGTGGTGATAATTGAATGAGCATAGAGAGTAAAAAGGCCTTAGACACTTTAATTTCTGAGTAGGAATTTATATTAATTAGAAACAGGACCACTACCAATATCCATAAATCAGTTTTAGATTCTTATTTATTTATTTTCATTTTGTTAGAGAGAAAGAGAGAGAGAGAGAGAGAGAGAGAGAGAGAGAGATCTTCAAATATCTGCAGTGGCTTGGGCTGGACCAGGCCAACACCAGGGCCGGGAACTCAATCTAGGTCTTTCACATAACAGGTGGGGACCCAACTACCTGAGCCACTACCTGCCAGTCTTCCAGAGTGTACATTAGCAGGAAGCTGAAATCAGGAGCAGAGCTGGGCTCCCAGGAAGAGAACAGTGTTTGAATCAATAGACTGAACAAGGAAGATTGTTCTCGGTAATTTGGGTGGGCATCCACCGAGAACTCACAAAGAACAGAAAGACAAAGTCACTCTGAGTGGAAACACCCATCTTCTGTCACTCTTGCTCATCAGAGCTCCTGGTTCTTGGGCCATTTAGTTTGATCTGAATTATACCACTTGCTCTCTGGGTACTCCGGCTTGCTACAGTCACATCATGGCGCTTCTCCTCCATACTCACATAAGCCAATTCCCATAACATATGCAGTCTCCAACTGGCTCTTTTTCTCTGGAGAACTCGACTAGTACAGGAGTGATATCGGATTAGCGGTTTAAATTTAAGAAGGGTAATTCTAGGTATGTTATGAGGGATAAAACAGGATAAGCAGGATAATAAGGATTACAGGCAACTAGGGTGGGGTGGGCTGGGCAGAGTGCAATCTGTGGTATGTAGAACACACTCAGTAGCCTATTTGAAGCCTGAAAACTAGGGGCTGGCATGGTAAAGCCACCCCTGTGACACACACATCCCATATGGGTGCCAGTTCATATCCAGGCTGCTCCACTTCTGATCTAGCTCCCTGATAATGCAACTGGGAAAGCAACCGAGGATGGCCCAACTCCTTGGGCCCCTGCACTCACATGGGAGACCCACATGAAACTCCTGACTCCAGCCTGGCCCAGCCCTGAACTGTTGCGGCCATTTGAGGAGTGAACTAGCAGACGGAAGATTTCTCTTTCTGCCTCCCCTTCTCTGTAATTCTGCCTTTCAAATAAATAAAATAAATTTTTTAAAACCCTGAAACTAAGCATGATTTTTCTATTTTAAATAGTGATAAAATTAGACTAATATTTCATGGCACATAAATACATGAAAATAAAATTTATGAGCTCATAAATAGTTTTATTTGAGTACAACCATGTTAGTTCATGTACATATTACCTATGACTACATTCATACTACAATGATGAAGCATTTGAAACAGAGTCAATATGGCCTGTAGAGATTAGAACATTTATTTCCTTGCCCTTTTCAGAAAAAGCATGCTGACTTCTGATTTAGTATGAATAAACTGTGGATGACTAAGTTCACTATGAGTTATACCCAGAAAGATTTCACTACTATAAGTAAAGAAATCAGAATCATCTAAAAACATGAGTAGCTCTAGGTATTAACTTAATTCAAGTTCTGGTAACTAACAAAGGATCATGAATAGGAGAAAAATATAAGCACAAGAGAGTATTGAATAAACTAGGAAGATAATCTAACTCTCCTATGTAACTGAAATGCTTTATTTATTTGTTTTTAATGATTTATCTCATTTATTTGAAAGGCAGAGTTACTGCGAAGGAGAGGGTGATGTGTGTGTGTGTGTGTGTGTGTGTACATAGAGAGAGAGACAGAGACAGAGAGAGAGAGAGAGAATCTTCCATCCACTGGTTCACTCCCTAAATGGCAGTGTTGGCCAGTGCTGGGCCAGCTAAAGAGAGGAGCTAGAAGCTTCATGCAGTACTTCCACGTGGGTGCAGGGGCCCAAGCACTTGCCATCATCCGCTGCTTTCCCAGGCATATTAGCAGGGAGCTAGATCAGAAGTAGAGCATCTGACACTAGAACCAGCACCATATGGGAAGCCAGCATTGCAGGTGGCATCTTAACCCATTATGCTACAATGCTGGCCCCAAGTGAAATGATTTGAGCACACACACACACGAAACACACATGCATGTGCAACAGGAAAGAAAGCTCTGTGGGGTAAATTTTAAGAAATTTCTGACATAATGATTAACTCTTAAATTAAAGGACACAAGAGATAGTCAATATGTGCCACTCCCAGCCTAGACAAAGTGGTATCATTTGCCAAAGCAAAAGTAAAGGAGATACTTTGAAGAAAGATCATTAAAAGCTCAAGTTTTGGGGCCTACATTCTTAAGCTGTGTTAAGCCACTGCTTGTGATGCCAGCATCCCAAATCAGAGTGTCAGTCTGAGTCCTGGATGTTCCACTTTTCAGCTTCCTGCTATTACATCTAGGAGGGTAGTAGAGGATAGCACAAGTAACAGTTTCTTTCACCTGTGTGGGGAACCCAGATGGAGTTTCTGTCTCCTAGCTTTGGTCTGACCCAGCTTTGGCTCTTGCAAGCATTTGGAGAATGAACCAGAGGTGGAAGATCTCGATCTCTCTCTCTCTCTCTCTAACCCCCCCAACTCTAGCAAATAAATAAATAAATAAATCTTTTAAAACAAAACAACTCAAGCTTTGATGTCAACCAGTCCTGAAATATCATACTATCTTTTTAACTTCATTAATTAGATAATTATTTATTAAATAACATGTTCTTATATATCAGGCAATTATAGAAAGCCCCCAATGTTCTATTTTTAGGCTTTACGTTGGTGAAAAAACATTACTCACGCAGTAAAAACTATATTTCGAATTTTGGAGTTTGATTTTTCCCTGGGACAGACATATGTGGTAAGACACTCTTGATTTCAAGCAGTGGCAGTGAACCTCAGCTCCCAGGCAGCCACATGATCACATAGGGATACCAAGAACACTCTACAATGCGTTGTGTTGCTATGATGTTTAGTAGGTTAGCTATATCAAATACATTTTGGCTTATAGTATGTTCAACATACAGTAGGTTTATTAGAACATAACTCCCATCATAAGTTGAGAAGCACCTGGCACATGATATTATACCAAAACAGAGAAATTAGGTGTATCTCCCAAAGTTCCACAATGTTCATGCAGAACTATGAAAGCAAATCAGTTTATATAAAGAATTGATGCACTTAGTCACTGTACTATTTCTCTGATAAAATACTATGTGAAAAACAGCATGAAGTTTGTCTTTTGGTAGTTTTATAAATGGTGCTATAGTGATATTTTAGGGAAATCATTTAAAATTTCAACATAGAGGTCAGATTTCCAGCTGGGCAGAATGGAAGACAGGTGGAAATCATTTCATTTGAAAACATTTATGCAGATCAGTGGCATCAAAAGAAGCTCTGGCAGGAGACCCAAAGGAAAGAAAAATCATATCATAGCCAAAACAATAACACCACACACACACACACACACACACACACACAAAGAGAAAGAGAGAGAGAGAGAGAGAGAGAGAGAGAGAGAGAGAGAGAGAGAGAGACAGGGCTACCTGTTAAAGAGGTGCAGTTCATCCTTGAGACAGCAGGCTATTCCCTTTGGAAGGATGTAAGAGCCACAGATCTGTCCATAATGGAAGCTGGGTTTAAAAACACATTAGATAGGAAAGCTAGTATTCAGTTATCTTATATATCAACAGATTCAAGAGAGAGCAAATATAGTGTCCCTTTGCTCTAACTACATAAGCCTTCTTTCAAAGCCCAAATGTTGCTAAATCACCCAAATGGTAATAACTTGTGTAAACCAACCCTCCTACATAAAATCTGAAAGTGACATAACAGAATGTAGCCATGGAAAGAGAGCTCAAAATAAACTAATCATGGAGTTAAAAAAAAAATACCAACCATTCATATTCAAAAATGAGTAAAAAGAGGGGGAATCAGTCTTATGAAAATGTTATTTATCTAAAAAGAGACTGGTACTGTCTTTAAAATTAGGAAAATATTTAATTTATTAAAAAACAGAGATGAAATGAATTCACTGAATTAATTTGGAAACATAAGAAAACAATGCCACAGGAGGATTGAAAATGGTCTTCGAAAGATTTTGCCCTGCCTCACACTATGTATCAAGGTAAAGTTTTAATGGATGAATGATTTAAATAAAAAATAAAAAGTAATAAATGACATGAAATAGGATATAGATGTGACTATGTGATTTAGAGGGAATTTACAAACCTTATAAAGTTTACAAACTCTACAACTAATACCAAAATGAATATTATAAAGAAAAATGTTAATATATTTGAACTAACTGAAAAGCAAATGAAAAACTGAAAAAATAGTAGTACCACATATGACAAAAAAAATGTAATTATGTTTCTCTAGATAGACAGAAGTACATGGTGCTCATAAATGTTCATCACAATTCACAAACTCACAACAGAGTATATCTGGGGAAAACATCATGTAGCCTGTTCCCTAGAATCAAAATTCACCAAATAATTTTACCAACTCTGCTTTTGATGGGTTTTTCCACTCTGAGTTTTTCCTGACATTTATTATCAGGTACTAGCCAGATTCTCTCATCTAAATTAGTCTCCAAAAATGTAGGCCCTAATTTTCTACTACTTTGCATTCCCTTATGTAGCCATTTGCCTACTTAAATCTATCACAAAATGAGCTTTATTCTACCTAGAAAGTATCAAACATCTTTTTTTTTTCCAAAATTCCAGGCAACTACAGGGTGCCAGGAGAAAGATCTTATACTCAGAACATTCTTTAAAACACCGTTTTCATTACTTTTCGTTAAGTTCAGTAGTTCCATACTATTTTCTCTCATACCCTTATCATACCTTTATTACTGTACAAACCACCCTGAAGTTTATATCCCTATACTATCTAAGGAGAGCTCTTGCTCTCCTTCACTCAGAAATATCCACTAAATGAATATATTTGTATCAATCTTTCCTAAATTGAAACATGTATGTTCTGTATGCAAGATCTTTCATGATTTCACTGTAGTCATAAAAGTTTAGAAAAGCTTGTATGTTCATCAAAAGGAAACTGGTTAAAATGTCTAACGTGAATATTTAATAGATAAAAAAGTTAAATAATATCTATCAAGAAAGATAAATAATATCTTCATAAACTTGATCATGAAGATATCGTGATATTATTAAAAATATAACAAAGCAATGTGAGGGGGCTGATATTGTGGTGTAGCCGCAATACCCGCATGGGATACCCATGTGGGTGCTGGTTCCTGTCCTGGCTGTTCCAATTTCCAATCCAGCTCCCTGATAATGTGCCTGGGAAGACAGTGGAAGATGGTCCAAGTGCTTTGGCCCCTGCACCCACGTGGGAGACCCGAAAGAAGCATCTGGCTCCTGGCTTTGGCCTTGCCCAGCCCCAGTAGATGTTGCTATCTTGGTAGTGAACCAGTGGATGGAATACCACTGTCTGTCTCTCCCTCTCTGTAACTCTTACTTTCAAAAAACAACCTGAAAATGGTATGTATGGTGTGTTTGCACCATTTATGTTACAGAAAGGAAGTACTATATGTATTCTTTAATTTATGAAATATTGCAGGGGCCAAGCTGTGACATAATGGGCTAAGCCTCCACCTGTAGCACCAGCATCCCATATGGGTGCTGGTTCATGTTCTGGCTGCTCTTCTTCCAATCCAGCTCTCTGCTTATGGCCTGGGAAAACAGTAGAACACGGCCCAAGTGTTCGGGTCCCTGCACCCACATGGGAGTCCCAGAAGAAGCTCCTGGCCCCCGACTTTGGAGCAGCTCAGCTCCAGCCTTTGTGGCCATCTGGGGAGTGAACCAACAGATGGAAGATCTCTCTCTCTCTCTCTCTCTCCCTCTCTCTCTTTCTCTCTCTCTCTGTAATTCTGCCTCTCAAACAAATAAATAAATCTTTAAAAAATATTGCAAGAATTGAAAAAGGAAAACCAACCTTATTTCACTGTAGCAAGAAAATTTGGGTGACTGTGAGACAGGTAAATTAGAGGTTTTTCAGAGTGTGCCTTCTTGTACTGTATTAGTCAGCTTTCTATTACTTTAACTAAAATGCCTGAAGGGAGTTTCTTAAGAAGGAAGAAAGTTTATTCAGCTCAGAGTTTGGTGAATCACAGTCCAGACCAGGTGCTCTCATTGGTTCAGACATCTGGGGAGGCTGGGGATGGTAGAGAGACAGGTGGATGTTCACATGTGAGCTAGGAAGCAGAGAAGCACAAGGAACACACACTTCCTCCATATTCATGTGTCTCTCTTTTGAAAGCCACCATGAGACCATCACAGGGCTTCGACCTGTCAAACTAGTCCAATTCAATCACTTGTCAAAGGCTCCACCATCAGACACCACAATTGGATCAAGCTGCTACCCTAATCCTTCAACCACTAAGTTAGACTTTGAGGTTTCAATGTCTGCATGAGTTTGTGGAGGCAAACCCTGTTTGATCTGTAACATACACACTTTTCTTTTTAAACTTTGAGGTTTATAACTATAATAGTTATTTATAAAGAAGGAGAGAAAAATGAAGAGAGAAAGACAGAATGCTCTTTTTCAGAAGAGATTCATTATCTAGTCTGAGAAATTTGTGCTTCTACACAGTTATCTCTTACTTTGTATATTTGCTAATTCATTACAAATTAGCAGTAAGTTCTCTGCAGATGGGAAAACTGACAGTGCTTGGTTTTGTCCTGTACAACACCTAGCACAACTCAATTATTCTTTGTAAAATGCTTTTAGATGATGTTGAAAATTATCACATTTGAAAAAAGAGTCATTAAATTTACATGTATAATTGAAATATAAAAATCCCCTTCCAGATTTAAAATTTGTAATTTCAATTAATAGTAACATAGTAATCTTTTTGGTGTCACAATATTTAAATGGAAATATTTACTTATGTCATCCATGATTGCTACCTATAGCTATGGATTTGAATTGACCAAAGCACCTACTCATGGTCCATTAGATTGTTTAAGGTTCAGATTCGTGTGATGGTTGTTCCAGGGTTCCAAAGTTTAAACTTACTTTAACATGCAAAGTTCCCCTGAGCATTTTGAATTTTACAGACCAAACAAACGGATTCAGAGAAGATGCTAGCTACTCTCTGGGGAGCTCTGGAAGCAATGGTGTGTGATGCAGTCCTGCTTACTTTTGATGAATTCTTTCATGAAGAACATGTTTTCTCTGCTTTCCCTGTGGCTGATACCACCAGGGAGCAATTCCACTGTCACTGATGAATGCTAGCTAGGTCAGACCTTGTCAGTGCAAATGAAAGTCTTGTGATTAGTATTCTGTACTTTCTTACTAATGAACCTTCTAATCATGAAATCTGTCTGTGCTTATGATCTTCTTCTAACTGCTAAGTGCCCTTGAAAGGTTAGATAAGCAGGAAATAGTTCCATTGGTTTGGGGTAGTTATTTTTCCTGCTTGCATCATGCCTTCCAAATTCTGTTGTAGACTTGCTATTTATGAGACTTAGTATTAGAACCGATTAACATTAAGATATAGACAACCTTAGTTATACCGTTCTAACATGCCAACAGAAGTTACAAATATATAAAAACATTTATAATCATAGTAAGAATATTTTTGACACATTCAGGCTTCTTGAGAAACATTTTGACAGAAGAAAAATATGTAAGAGTATTGGTAGCAAATTTTCACCGAAAAATTTTAATTGAAAAAACAATGAATAAAAAAGCTTTTTCCCTAACCAAAAGTAAAAAGAGTTAATTTGAAATCAATGTCTAAGGAAAAGTTATTTGACAAAAAACAAGTATCTCACGGTTTAAGACTAAAAGCTGGCCGGCACCGCGGCTTAATAGGCTAATCCTCCGCCTGCGGCGCTGGCAAACCGGGTTCTAGTCCCGGTCGGGGTGCCGGATTCTGTCCTGGTTGCTCCTCTTCCAGTCCAGCTCTCTGCTGTGGCCCGGGAGTGCAGTGGAGGATGGCCCAAGTGCCTGGGCCCTGCACCTGCATGGGAGACCAGCAGAAGCACCTGGCTCCTGGCTTCGGATCAGTGCAATGCGCCTGCCGCAGCACGCCGGCCGCAGCGGCCATTGGAGGATGAACCAACGGCAAAGGAAGACCTTTCTCTCTCTCTCTCTCTCTCTCTCACTGTCCACTCTGCCTTTCAAAAAAAAAAAAAAAAGACTAAAAACTATGTGTATATGTGTGTGTGTACGTATATCATATCAATTTCAAGGCACAGAGACAGACAGACACACACACACAGAAAGAGAGAGTGAGCCCATCTGTAGATTCACTCCCCGGATGTCCTCAACAGCCAGTCCTGGGACAGGCAGAAGCTGGGAGGCAGGATCTCAATCCAGGTTTCCCACATGGGAGGCAGAAACCCAATCACTTGAACCATTACTGCTGCTTCCCCTGCAATAGCAGGAAGCTGGAGTCAAGATTCGGTACTGGGTTTTACTGGCACTCTCATGTGGGATGTGGGTACATTTACCCAAAATCATATGTTTCTATCAAAGCAAGAATATATTCACTATTGTTCTGAATGAATTACAGTTTCCAGTTAATCTAAGACATCATCAATTATAAAGTACATATTAATTTACATATCACTAAAAAAGAACAAAACTATTTACCAATTAAACTATGACAAAGTGTTGATGGGGGATCAGAAAGGTTAAAATGTGTGTGGGAGGGATTAGTACTTAGAATTGATGAAATAAATTTTGTTGCAAATCAAAGATGGGTACTAGGTAGTTTTCTGACCATAATCAAATCTGCATCCACCAGGGCCTAAAACAGAGTAGAGTCTGTCTGAATTCATAGTTTGATTGAGAATGACCACACTCAGCTCTGTTAATAAAATATTTTTTATTTTTTGTTGTTAGAATTTTATTTTAAAATTGTAATTAGTTTTAACAGATTCAATATTTTTCATAGATATAATTCTAATAATATAATGATATTCCCTCCATCCCTCCCCTGTCTCTTCCCGACACTCCCTCTCTCACCTTTTCTTCCTGTTTTTACTTTTTAGATAATATTGTTTACATTTACACTACAGTAAAAAGGCTTAATAATGCTACACCAAATAAGAAGTTTAAGCTCTGTTAATAAGAGATTAATAATTCAATCCACAATACAAGCCAGGGCTCAGCAAACTTAATGTAAGAGATCAGATAATAAATATTTAGGCTTTGTGTGCCACGTAGTGTCTGATATCATTATTCCATCTCAGCCACTCTGGCACAAAAGCAGCTGGAGACAATTTGTAAATTAATGTATGGAACTATATTTCTTCAAAATTTTTGTAAACACTGAATTCTGAATTTTATAAAATCTCATGTGGCATGAAATTTTATTCTTCTTTTGACCTCTTTTTTGATCACTTAATAATTTAAAAAAATGGTGACTTCTTCCAGAAAAATCAAGTAAATATACTTTCGCCTATTTATTCATTCTGCTACATTACAACAACATTACATACAAAACAAACACCAGAAAACTCCAAAGGATAGAGAGAAGTCAGTATCTAGGGGACTCGGCCTGGGAAATTACATGATGGTGAGCTCTTTGGGTTTTCTTTTGGCCTCAAATATCTAAGACTTGAGACTAAAAAAGCCAGCTACTCACGGTTTTCAAGTAGTGCAGACTTAAAAACACTCTAGCGAGGGGGCCAGCGCCGTGAGTCTCAGGCCTGGGAAGGTACAGGGAGAGCGGCGGGAGCTGGGGTCGCCCACTGCAGGCAGGGGTCTTGTCCTGCTCTGCACAGAGCTGAAGCTGGCTCGGAGGGGCTCCGGTGCTCCCTGGTGATCGGAGGGCTGAGCGGGCGCCGAGGCGCTGGGGGCGGCCCCCGCCCTCGCTCCCGCTCCGTCACTGCTCCCTGTGCGCGCCAGGTGACCTGCTGCCGGAGTCTTGATCCAGGGGAATGACCTGAAGATTGACGAGAGCTCTCTCACCTGGGAGTCCGACTGTGGTGGCATGAGAAGGCCATGCCAAGGTGGCCACTGGCAAGCAGAGGCAGTTACTCAAGAATGGCTTTGAAACCCACCTGGCAACAGGCTGTGATTGGATGGATTTGAAACTGCCTGGCAACAGGCTGTGATTGGACGGCTTTGGAAACTATCTGGCAACAGGCTGTGATTGGATGGATTTGAAATTGCCCGGCAACAGGCTGTGATTGGATGGCTTTGGAAACTGCCTGGCAACAGGCTGTGATTGAATGGCTTTGGAAACTGCCTGGCAACAGGCTGTGATTGGATGGCTTTGGAAGCTGCCTGGCAACAGGTTGTGATTGGTTGGGGCATAGACCGCCCCTTGACTAGATTGGCTGGTCTTGGCTATATAAGATGTTATGCCGGCCATGGCTCAATAGGCTAATCCTCCGCCTTGCAGCGCCTGCAAACCGGGTTCTAGTCCCGGTCTGCTATGGCCTGGGAGTGCAGTGGAGGATGGCCCAAGTGCTTGGGCCCTGCACCCCATGGGAGACCAGGAGAAGCACCTGGCTCCTGGCTTCGGATCAGCGCGATGCGCCGGCTGCAGCGGCCATTGGAGGGTGAACCAAACAAAAAGGAAGACCTTTCTCTCTGTCTCTCTCTCTCACTGTCCACTCTGCCTGTCAAAAAAAAAAAAAAAAAAAAAAAAAAAAAAAAAAAACATTTAACAAAAACAAGTTTTCCTCCAAACAAGTGTAATTTGCAGTGCAGTAAAATTAACATTGAACACTTATGTTATACCAGATGCATGTACATTACATTGCACAGACACACACTATGTATGTGTATTTATACATATGTTGTACCAACTGAAATAAACGAGTCTGCGGGCTGCTCGCCTCAAGCCTGCTTTCACCCGACTCCCGGGGTCTGTGTGGTGACTCCGCGCCTCTTGCCCCCACCACGCTGCTACTCTCAGAAACAAATCCACTGCAACATTGTTGAGAAATCACCTGCAACATCCAACCACGTCGGGAAGTCCCTGGACAAAGACCCCAGGCTGCCCTCAGGTAGGACCCCTGCCTGGGGCGGGTCCAGACCCTGCCCCTTCCTGGGGCTCCATCCCGCACCCTCCGGGTCGCCTCCGTCTGCCTCCTGCGGGTGCTCTGTGTCTCGTGGGCGTTACTAACGTGGTGGGCCGTGGGTGTCTGGTACCACGTGGTGGCTGGATCTGGAAGCCCAACTCCACGTCAAGGAAGGCTCTGGCCGGATGGTGGTGACCGCTGTGGGTGTCAACTCGCAGGCCGGGATCATCTTCACTCTGCTGAAGGCCAGTGAGGATGACGAGGAGGAGAAGAAGAAGAAAGGTAAGGGGCCTCCCCGGGGGAGGGGGGCTCAGAGTGAGGGGCTCATCTGGACGGACGCCTGGCGGGAAGAGCCCCGCTCTGATGGACGCCAGCTCCTGGCGCTGGGCGCCCAGGGCAGGCTGCCGTCGGGCCTTGGCTGGGTCGGAAAGGGACGGGTGCTCGAGCCTGCCCAGGTGAGCCGGCCAGGCCCTGTGGGCCCAGCACCCACCCCGCGTCGTCCTCCTGCCCGCGCTGTCTCCCTGGGGCGGGCAGGGCGATCCAGGGGCTGTCAGTGGGAGAGCGGACGCAGAGGCCCCGCGAGGTTAGGCCGGTCTTGGAAGGAATCGCAGGAGGAGGAAGAGTTCTCTCGGGCAGAGGCCGGAGCCGCTCAGGGCAGCCCACTGCTTTCCGGAGAGACCATGTCTTCCTGCACCCACCACACGGATAAGGAGGAAGCTTCCTGCACCCTCACCCCCCACCCCCCGGGCCGCCACCATCCGCGCAGACCGCTCGCTCACACCCCTCTCCCCGACACCCTGCCGCCCCCGTTTTCCCAAGCGGTGCGACTCAGCCCGGGCACACTCCCGGAGCAGGTGGCTGGGCTGTGACCTTGCTGGTCAGTGTCCCCAGGCTCCGGGACAGCCGCCGCGTCCATGGGGATCAAACGAAGGCCCGGCTGTGACCCGTCTTCCCCCCAGCCCCGTGGCTGGCGCCTTTCTGGGCTCGGAGCAAGGCCAGCCGGCTGGACAGAGGATCTCTTCCTGGCCACTTTGGGTCTCCACCCCACTTTGTTCTTTCTAGTTCAAACAGGTAAAAAACAAGGAGTCCCTGAAAATCGCAACAAAGGTAACCTCTCCACACACTCATCTGCCATTTCTACCTGTCCACGCTCAAACCAGACCTCTCAGGCCATCCGCCTTCTCCCTTCCCCTCTTCATACACCTGTTACCTGCTGCTGCGGCCCAGACGCCTCACCCAGAGGAAGGTGCAGAGATGGGGTGGGGAGGCGCCCAGGCTCAATCTAAGATGCGGCAAGAGCGCCCTCTGTTGGCTCCTGGAGCCTCACGTCGAGGTCTCACCCGGCACCGGGAGCATCTGCTCTTTCCCGGGTGCCTAACTCTGCTTCATCGCCCTCAGCTGGATTTTCTTTTTAAACACCAAGGGCCATCCTTTTGGAGTCGGGAGACTTCCAGGGTCCTCCCGGTGGAGGGAGTCGGGGTGGGCAGTCCCTGCACCCTCCTCTTGCTGGCTTCCTCACCGGGGGCTTCTCTGCTGGTCTCCGAGGGGCGCTGGGCTACAGCCTCCCCCCACCTCGCTCTGCGTTCTCTCCAGGCTGTCTTCCTCCTGGTCTGCTGTGTGTCTCTTGCGGTCGCCGTGTTTGCACCGTGTCTCCGTGGTGTGTGTGGGCGTGACAATGTGTCTGGCGGGTTGGCGTCAGTGCGGGCTGAGCCACGCAGGGACCACAGCGCCAGGGGCGGGGTTGCTTTCCTCTGTGCCCCACGTCACCGTCGTCTTTAGAAATAAAAAGCATTGCGAGCCGGCGCCGTGGCTCAATAGGCTAATCCTCCACCTTGCGGCGCCGGCACACCGGGTTCTAGTCCCGGTTGGGGCGCCGGATTCTGTCCCGGTTGCCCCTCTTCCAGGCCAGCTCTCTGCTGTGGCCAGGGAGTGCAGTGGAGGATGGCCCAGGTGCTTGGGCCCTGCACCCCATGGGAGACCAGGAAAAAGCACCTGGCTCCTGGCTCCTGCCAGGATCAGTGCGGTGCGCCGGCTGCAGCGGCGGCCATTGGAGGGTGAACCAACGGCAAAGGAAGACCTTTCTCTCTGTCTCTCTCTCTCACTGTCCACTCTGCCTGTCAAAAAAAAAAAAAAAAAAAAGAAAAAGAAAAAGAAATAAAAAGCATTGCATTGGAGAACCAGGGCCAAACACAGCTGTCCGTCTTTGCTGGTTTTCCTTTGCTCTTCTTTTAAAAGCAAAGTGCGTTTATTTCCGCGTCCGTCTTAGTCCCGGCTTTCTCTTACTCCAGGGACACCCCTCACACCAGCGACTTCCCTCTCCCCCAAAACACGGACCCCCCGGGGGGGCCTTGGTCAGGCAGGGCAGGGAGGGGTCCTCCTTCCCCCCTCCATCTGCTCATACGAGGAGCTGGAAGATAATCCAGGGTCTGAGATGTTAAGCCCTGGGTTCCAGGCAGGATGGCTACTGACATCGGCACTCAGGGCCGCAATGCATGGCCTTGCTGGACTCAACCTGGCCTGGGGCTCTGAGGGGCTGCCAGGAAGCTGCTTCTGGAAAAGAAATCCAAGACCCTCAAGCACCCCCGCTCCAGTGCTTAGACGCTCACCCCCGGGCCCTAATAGGGGGTTGACGGCAGGTTCCGTGTCCAGCACAGGCCGGGCGTGGTCAGAGCAGACGTCAGGACACTGGGGGCTGTCCCCTTCCTGCCTGCCTGCCCCTTGCTCCATACTGCCCCCCTGCCCGCTCACGTGTCCTGTTTGTGCACCCTAGCAAAGACCAGGACAGCGTGGCCCTGGAGATCCAGCCACTCAACAACCAGGAGGGGCCTGACAACGAGGACAAGGACAAGAAGGCCAGCAAGGTGCACAAGAAGGAGAATTCGGTGCTGCAGGGCAAGCCGAGGCACCTGGCCGACCAGATCAGGAAAGCCAGTGAGCCGGGTGGGGTCTGACTGGCTGGGGCCCTGTCTCTGCCGCGCCTTGGACACCCCCTGAGCTTTCTGAGAGAGCAGCGTCTCCCCGTGTGTGAGGCCAGCGGCCCTCAGGGGAAGGCAGACAGACGCCTGCTCTCCTGCCCTGTGTTGGCTTCCACGTCCCAAAGGCGAGGAGAGGCTGCCGTGGGCAGAAGTTCAGCTGTTCCCTCGAGCAGCAGCTGCAGCACGTGGCAGAGCCCGGGGCAGCGGACACGCTAGAGGAAGAGGGCAGGGTCGGAGGGGCCCTGTCCGGAGGTCGCCTAATGCACTTCTGAGTGCAGGGTGAGCAGGTGGCTTCCCCCACACCAGCCTTGTGTGTGCGCTCTCTGCCTCTGTCCCCCCACCTTCTTTCAGCAGTGGGGGGCAGGGCCAGTGGGGGGAGGGAGAAGAAGGAGTTCGTTTTCTGAGCCCGCCCTCCCATCGGGCACACCTCTGTGTGTGCTGTTCGCATGGGGCTCTCGCTGAGGCGCCTGTGCGGCGGGTCTGCCTCCACCGGGCCTCCCCCCTGCTGCCGGCTCACCAGGCGCACCGGGTCAGCTTTGTATGACTCACCGAGAGCAGCGTGTGGGGCAGGAGGCGGCGGATCTCACAGTTTGGAGGGTCACAGCTCAAGGTCAGGGGGAGGCAGGCCGGGGCAGAGTGGGTGTGCAGGTGCGGTCACATGGTGAGCCGAGAAGCTGGGCCGACTGGGCTGAGATAACCAACCCTGCCCCTGAGAACTCCCTCCCGGGTGGCCCCCACCTGCTGGGCCCCCATCATCAGTGACCCGTTCACTGCTTACGTGAGGCTTCAGGGTTTAAGCTTCTGCATGAGCCTGGGGAGCCATGTTCCACTGGACCCGTGGCATAGGCCACAGCAACCACCAGCCACCTGTGACTATGTCCACTGGGATGGATTAAAATGAAAAAGGCAAAAGCTCAGTCCCTCGGTCACAGTAGGCCACGTTTCACTTGGCCAGTGGTCGCACATAGCCAGCAGCGCAAAGAGAAAGCGTGCTAAGCATCATGGGAGGTTCTGTTGCGCGGTCCCGGCCTCACCCCTCCTTTTGTCCTGGCGCTGTGGTTCTGACTGCCGTGGATGAGACGAACAGCAGGACATCACTGAGCCCGGCACAGGCTTATTCTTCTCCAGGGACGAAACTCAATCATGGCCAGGAATAGAGTGGGCAGGTGCTGTGCCTCCCACCCCTTGCAGAGCAAGCACCCCCCCCCGAAACTCTGCACCCTCACCCTCGGCGGCCGGGTTCCTCCCTTCAGCCCCCTCCCTAACCCAGCAGGGTACCAGGAATGTGCTGGAGTCGAACTGCTCACGCGAGCCCTGCTCTGGGGCCCCGGAGTCCCGTCAGGGCTCGGGACAGTAGAGCCCAGACCCAGCACGGTTTACAGCAGAGCGTTCCCCAGATCTGTGCCCCCGCCGGGCACAGGTGGGCCCTGATGGTGGCCCCTCCGGCGCTCAGAGCGGCCAGCTGCTGGCTGACCCTCAGCGAGTTCTTGCAGGGACCTCCGTGTGCGAGGTGATCAACCATCCCTGTGGGCTTGGGGCCACCCACATCCCGGGAAACCGTCACTCACCAGCATCAGTACGGCAGACCATCCAGCCTTACTTTCTTTAAAAAGGGGCTAACAGTCACCTGCGTCCCAGAGCTGCAGGGAGGGCCTGGCCTGGCCACAGGTGGGCGCTGTACAAACGTTTGCATGGTCAAAGGCACTGCCCAAGGGCTTCATTTGCACCAGGAATGGGCTAGCACCCCAGCACTCACAGGCAGGTGGGGGAGAAGTCGGAGTCGCCGAGCTGCCAGGCAGTGGACAGACACGGTCAGCACGTTGTTAGGGGAAGTGTGGCGGTCTCAGGTGGGGTGGAGTGGGTCCTGTGGAAGGCTGCTCCAGGAGGCAGACCAAGCCCCGTATTTGAGCGAGGAGCGTGGCCAGAGAACAGAAGCCAGCAGCACTGAGACAGGAGCCTGTGTCTTTTAGAGCGGGGGCCTCCCCCTCCCGCTGTGATGTCCTTGAAGTGGCAGCCGAGGCCATGGCTGGCGCCGGCGCCCTGGAGCCTCCCGTGACCCGTCTCCCCGCACAGGTCTCATCATGTCCGTCGTGACCGTCGTCATCCTGATCCTGTACTTCGTGATCGACAACTTCGTGATCCAGCGCAGACCGTGGCTTGCCGAGTGCACCCCCGTCTATATCCAGTACTTTGTCAAGTTCTTCATCATCGGCGTCACCGTGCTGGTGGTGGCCGTGCCCGAGAGGCTGCGCTGGCCGTCACCATCTCCCTGGCCTACTCTGTAAAGGTGCGGCAGGGCCGACCGGACACAAGGGGAGGGAGTCGTGAGCCCCTGGTGGGAGGACTGGCCCCAGCCCTCTGCCACGGTGGGCGTCTCAGTTGGTTGCATCAGCATGTAAATAACCCAGCAGGATCCTAAGAGAGTCAACAGGTTTCCGGGCGGGAACCTGGCCAGGCAGCGCCCCTGGGTCTGTATCCGGGAGAGTCCGGTCAGCCACCTCCCGTCTCTTCCCCTTTGCAGAAAATGATGAAAGACAACAACCTGGTGCGGCACCTGGACGCCTGTGAGACGATGGGCAACGCCAGGGCCATCTGCTCCGACAAGACCAGCACGCTGACCATGAACCACATGACCGTGGTGCAGGCCTACATCGGGGGCGCCCACTACCACCAGGTGCGCAGCCTGGACGTCTTCCTGCCCAAGGTCCTGGACCTCACTGTCAACGGCATTGCCATCAACAGCGCTTACACATCCAAGATCCTGGTAAGTCCTTCCTCCACGTGCACACTAGGGATGGGGGGCGCCACATGGGGGCGGTAGCTGGAGCACTGAGGAGGAGCCGTCAAAACCTAGAGCCCAGCAGCCACGTGTAGGCAGTGTCTCTCGGGAGGGACTCACGCTGGCAGCAGGATCGGACCTATCAGTAAATTCCGCACTTCAGAAGCAAAGGGCGGGTGTGGGAATAAGAGCCACACAGGGTGAGACACGAGCTAGAGCCAGCTGGGAAATCCCGGATGGCCCTGGAATCAGGCTCACTCCTGACCACCGTGCTGCGTGCTCTCGGAAACACAAAGACCCCCCCACCCCCGTCACCACCGCAGCCGCCCCACTCCTCGCCCCCACACTCCGGGTGTGATCGTGCAAGATTTGCAGGGGAGGTCTTCCCCTGCCTGGTGCTCCAGCCCCGGCCGGCGGCGTCTTCAACGGTGCCCTGTGTGTTCTCTCTCCCTCAGCCTCCGGAGAAGGAGGGAGGCCTGCCGCGGCAGGTGGGCAACAAGACCGAGTGTGCTCTGCTTGGCTTTGTCGCAGATCTGAAGCAGGACTACCAGGCGGTGCGCAACGAGGTGCCCGAGGAGCAGCTCTACAAGGTGTACACCTTCAACTCAGTGCGCAAGTCCATGAGCACGGTCGTCCGGAAGCCCGCCAGCGGCTTCCGCATGTACAGCAAGGGCGCCTCGGAGATCATGCTGCGCAGGTGAGCACCGCCCCCTGCCTCCCTCCCCCGGCCCCGCACGGCCCCGCACAGCCCCGCGAGCCTGCTGGCATTTACTCGGCCAGCCGTTGCTTTCCCACACTCTGCGTGGCCCGTGGCCTTCAGTCCTCACCCTAGTGAGGTCAGGGCCAGTTCTGACCTGTTCTGTGCAGGGGAGAAGCCAGGCCCAGGGGAGTTCAGCTTGCTCAGGGTGATGACAGCCAACAGTGGCACGGCCAGGATGCACCCTAGACAGCGAAGCCTCCAGCTCGCCATCCGAACCCAGGGAGAGGAACGCTCTCCCGAAACGACACTGTGCCGGTGAGGTGCCGTGCACACGGCCTGTGGTGGAAATCATTCCCTGTCACACCCGTCTGTGATTCTGATGAAGAAAAGTTGCGTGCTTTTGTTTTGTTTTGAGGATTAATTAATTTATTTGGAAAGCAGAGTTACAGGGGCAGAGAGACAGAGAGAGAGGTCTTCCATCCGCTGGTTCACTCCCCGAATGGCCTCAACAGCCGGAGCTGGGCCAATCTGAAGCCAGGAACCAGGAGCTTCTTCTGGGTCTCCCACGCAGGTGTAGGGGCCCAAGGACTTGGGCCCATCTTCCACTGCTTTTCACACAGCAGAGAGCTGGATCGGAAGAGGAACAGCCCGGACTCAAACCGGTGCCTGTATGGGATGCTGGCACTGAAGGCAGCAGCTTTACCCACTACGCCACAGCACCGGCCCAAGTTGCATTAACTTAAAAGGTGACAAGGACCAGATGTCCATAAGCCATGGAAAGCTGACCCTGCTTGGATGTGGGGCCAGCTGGTCTGAACCAGCCAGTGCCCAAGTGGGCTTCAGGTACCTTCTCTTCACACACATGTCCTCATGCAGCAGCCCCCTAAGCACCGAGCAGTCTTCTGATCGCAGGAACTGAAAAAGTTGGGGTAGTTTTAAGAGGTTCCAAAGAGCAGGTGATCCCCTGGCGACTCAGATGTGCCCTCCCATATAGTAAGAATGGGTGATGGCATCGGTGTTGTGGCATAGAGGGTAAAGCCGCCCACCTGAAGTGCCGGCATCCCATATGGGCGCCGGTTCGAGACCCGGCTGCTCCACTTCCAATCCAGCTCTCTGCTATGGCCTGGGATAGCAGTAGAAGATGGCCCAAGTCCCTGGGCCCCTGCACCCACGTGGGAGACCTGGCCTGGAAGAAGCTCCTGGCTCCTGACTTTGGATCCACATAGCTCCAGTCATTGTGGCCATTTAGGGAGTGAACCAGACTTCCTCTCCACCCCCACAAACTGTCCCCACCCCACCACTGCCTCTCTGTAACTCTGCCTTTCAAATAAATAAATAAATCTTTGAACAAAAAAACAAGAGCACAGATGATGCGGGAGAGTCACAGCTCCTGCCCCCCGGGCACTGCCCCACACACACGCATCCTGGACGCCTTGAAAAGAGGGTGGCGGCTAGAGGAGCTCTTTGGCCATGAAGCGGTGTCATTAGGAATAAAGCCGAGCGAAGCGGTGTCATTAGGAATAAAGCCGAGCGGCCAGAGCGCCTGGCGGGGATGGCAGCAGCCTGGAGTGGGGGGGGGGGCGCCTCCTGACCCTGCGCCTCCCCAGGTGCAATCGGATCCTGGACAAGAAGGGGGAGGCGGTCCCATTCAAGAATAAGGACCGCGACGACATGGTGTGCAGCGTCATCGAACCCATGGCCTGCGAGGAGCTACGCACCATCTGCATAGCCTACCGGGACTTCGACGACACCGAGACCTCCTGGGACAACGAGGCCGAGGTCCTCACCGAGCTCACCTGCATCGCCGTCGTGGGCATCAAGGACCCCGTGCGCCCAGAGGTGAGGCGCTGGCCTGGCCTGGGGCAGGGTGGTGGGGACCATGTGCAGGCCCAGCCGTGACCTAGTGGGAAGCAAGATGTGGGTGATCGGCTGCCTCTCGCCTACAACGGGAGGTGTTTCGGGGCTTCCAGTTCCCCAGAGCTGCTCTGGGGTGGTGGGGGATGGGAGGCAGCACTCTGGGGTTTATGGCGTGCGAGTCAGGGAGAAGTGGAGCTATCAGCAGACACGCCATTGGTGCAATCAGCTGGAACACCAGCCTTGACTTCTGCCACCACCTTTCAGCCAACACCCCTATGGTGCACATCCCCTGGGCGCTGAGCGCTCTCCGGGCTCCTAGGGAGCTGATGACGTCTGGGCTGCCGGCAGGTTCAGGCAGACGGAGCCTCGCTGGCGTGGCCCAGGGATGTGAGAGGGGATCGTGCAAAGGGTTGAGGGGGTGAGCATGGCTCAGTGGGTCAGGGTGTGGGACAGATAGCTGCTGGGTGGTCTCCGATGCCATCTCTGCCCTGCCGAGGAGCCCGGATTGTAAGTGCAAGGGTGAGCTTGTACCCCTGCCCCGCAAACTTCCCCTTCATCTCCTGGCACAAGAGGGCCCATCCCAATGTGACCGTCGTGGGTGGACGGAAGTGAGGAAACCCCGGATGTAGCAGTACCCACACTTAGCCCATGCCCGGGGCAGTGCGTGTCCGCGGCCTCTCTGCTGTCCACACTGGAGGCACCAGAGGCCACTGCTGCCACCTCCACCTCTCCTTTCCTCACTCCCCCACAGGTCCCAGAAGCTATCGCCAAATGCAAGCGAGCTGGCACCACTGTCAGAATGGTGACCGGGGACAATGTCAACACAGCCCGAGCCATCGCCACCAAATGTGGCATCCTGACACCTGGCCATGACTTCCTGTGCTTAGAAGGCAAAGAATTCAACCGACTCATTCGCAATGAAAAGGGAGAGGTGGGTCCTGGGTGGGAGGCACCTGGGCCTCCCTGGGGGCAAAGGCTGGGCTGGAGGTGGGTCCTGGGTGGGAGGCACCTAGGCCTCCCTGGGGGCGAAGGCTGGGCTGGAGGTGGGTCCTGGGTGGGAGGCACCAGCCTGAGGCATCAGGGGCACTGGGAGAAGGCGGCCAGTTTCTAAACTCACGTCCAGTGTCCCTCTCTCCCAGAGCCACTCACTTGTCAAAACAGGCCATTGTCTTCCTTCTTGTTGGCATCGCTCACAAGCCAACTTTTTGTGTCTTTCGGCTTCTTCCGTCGCCCCTGCCATGTGGCCCCCAGTGGCTCAGGCTGTGAGAGGCCGTGGCCCAGGTGTGGAGCAGAACAAAGCTTCCTGGTCTATGTAGAAATCAAACCTAAGACCCCGAAGCAGCACTGTAGCCACCAGAGCCAGCAGCTGACCCCGGCGGCCGCCATCCATAGCTCTGTCCTTGGAGACTAAGTTGGCGTCACCTCCTCCAGGGCCGGGAGAAGCGCTCCCTGTCTGCCCCAGATCTCTCAGAGCTCAGTGTGTGTGGCACAGACAGATCTTCCCAGGTGGCTTTGCGTGTTTGGCTGAGCCACGGTGTGTCTGGCGTTGGCAGGTAGAACAAGAGAAGCTGGACAAGATCTGGCCCAAGCTTCGGGTCCTGGCCTGGTCCTCGCCCACAGACAAGCACACGCTGGTGAAAGGTGAGCTGGTGCCGGCGGCCACAGGCAGGAGGGGGCTGTGTCCTGTCCCGAGAGCACCAGGCGGATGGGGAGAGCAAGCAGCCAAAGATCGGTGGCCAGATCCTGCGGCTGTGTTGGGTTTTTGAAGCCTGCTCACGTCTTGTTTGCTGGTAGCCCTGGGAACGGATCAGGGCAGGGCCACTTCTGGGATACAACAAGGGACGTGTGAGGCCGAGGAGACAGGACCCCTCCCGGCCTGCCCACTCGTGGGGGAGAGTGGTGCAGGCGACTCCCAGCTGTCTGCCTTCAAATCCTTCCCGTGTTGTTCTCCTCTCGGCAAAGGACAGCCTTTCCCAGCCGCAGCTGACAGCCCTGGGAGGTTCCTTCCAGCAGGGGGAAGGGAGAGAGGCTGGAGAGGGGCGTGCGGGGGCGGGGGCGGGGAGGCAGCGCCGGGTGGAAGCCGCCAGGCAGCCTCGAGCTCACCGGGGCGCGTGTCTGCTTTTCAGGCATCATTGACAGCACCGTTGGGGACCAGCGGCAGGTGGTGGCTGTCACCGGTGATGGCACAAATGATGGGCCAGCCCTCAAGAAGGCAGACGTTGGTTTTGCCATGGTAAGGTCAGCGCGGTGTCCCTGTCCCATGGCAAGCCACCGTCCCCGTCGGGAGGCAGGGACACGCTTCCGGTGGCCAGCTGCTTCCTGTTCTTCTGTGTGCTCCTTCCCCTGACTACGTCTCTCCCACCCACCTACCTGGCCACTGCTAACACGTGTGACGGGAGACCCGCCAGGCTTGACGGATCAGGGACAGGCAGGGAAGTCACGGGGGATCGTGACCCGGGACAGCAAGAGCAACTGAAACATGGTGATGTCCGCCTGGGCAGACTATAGAAAGGCCATGTTCCGTGTGAGCATGCGCCGTGTGCCCGGGCTGCCGCCGTGTTCCATGTGAGCGTGAGCCGCGTGCCCGGGCTGCAGCCGTGTTCCGTGTGAGCATGCGCCGTGTGCCTGGGCTGCAGCCGTGTTCCGTGTGAGCATGCGCCGTGTGCCTGGGCTGCAGCCGTGTTCCATGTGAGCATGAGCCGCGTGCCCGGGCTGCAGCCGTGTTCCGTGTGAGCGTGAGCTGCGTGCCCGGGCTACAGCCGTGTTCCGTGTGAGCATGCGCCGTGTGCCCGGGCTGCAGCCGTGTTCCGTGTGAGCGTGAGCCGCGTGCCCGGGCTGCCGCCATGTTCCGTGTGAGCATGTGCCGTGTGCCCGGGCTGCAGCCGTGTTCCGTGTGAGCATGCGCCGCGTGCCCGGGCTACAGCCGTGCTCCATGTGAGCGTGAGCCGCGTGCCCGGGCTGCCGCTGTGTTCCGTGTGAGCATGTGCCGTGTGCCGGGCTACAGCCGTGTTCCGTGTGAGCGTGCGCCGAAAAGCAGAGTTTGCTAGCGAACCCCCATATCTGTCTGGCAGCTTCAACGATCCACATGTGGCCAGTGCCACCCACTTCCACTGTCCACACCTGAGGTTTTTATTATCGTTGTTGTTGTTTATTTACTTTGAGAGGCAGAGCAAGAAAACCCGTCCTCTGGTTCACTCTCAGATGCCTGCACCAACAAGGGCTGGATGAGGCCACAGCTGGGCCCTAGGAGCCCCGTTTAGGTCTCCCACACAGGTGGCAGCAGCCAGGCGGTCCGTCGAGCCTTCCAGGGTCTGCTTTGCAGGAAGCCGGACTCGGGAGCCAGAGGTGCTCTGCTGGGGGACCGGCCGGTGCAGCTCCGAGGCCAGCAGCCTGCTCCCAGATTACTTACTATTTTGAAGCCAAGCCAACACATCAGTGTCATTTCATCCATAAAAATTCCAGACCATGTCCCTTCATGATGAGTGTGTGTCCATAAAATGTGTCTAAAGGAAAGATAACGCCGTTATTGCCTAGCAAGACTGACCCTTACTATCACGTGGCCAGTCTGCTCGCGTTGCCCCAGCTGGCTCCTAAGTGTTGTTTTTGTAGTTTATTTGTCCAAATCACAATCCAGTAAATATCATCACTCACGTCTCAGTCTACAGCTTCCATCTGCTGGTTCTCTCCCTCAATGGCCGCAACAGCCAGGTCCTGGCCAGGCTGAAGCCAGGAGCCAGGATCTCCATCCTTTTCTCCCATGTGTGTGGCAGGGATCCAAGTGTTTGGGCCATTGCCTGCTGCCTTCCCAGGTGCATTAGCAGGGAGCTGGATTGGAAGTGGAGCAGCCGGGACTCGAACCACCAGCATTGCAGGCAGTGGCTTAATGTGCTGTGCCACAACCCTGGCCCCAGAAATATGTGTCTATAAAAGCCCTCTCGTTGATTCTGATGCACTCAAAAGTTGAGAACCACCAATCCTGTGGAATCCTGTGTCGAGCGTCCTGAAGACAACTCTTGTATTCATGTACTCATTAGGACTCAGCATATGGTTGTACTCGTAGTTAAGATTTACTGCAGGGGCCGGCACTGTGGCGCAGTGGGTACAACCACCGCCTGCGATGCCAGCACCCCATAAGGGCTTGGTTTGAGTCCCAGCTGCTCCACTTCTGATCCAGATCCCTGCTAATGCACCTGAGTGAGCAGAGGTCGACCCAAGGGCTTGGGTCCCTCCACCCCCTGGGAGACCCAGAAGAAGCTCCTGGCTCTTGACCCAGCCATTTGGGGAATGAACCAGTGAGTGGAATGAACCTGTGTGTGTGTGTGTGTGTGTGTGTGTCTCCCCCCCCCCCAACTCTGCCTTTCAAATAAATAAATATTTTAAAAAATTTATTATAGCCTGAGGCAGGTGTTGTGGTTCAGGGGGTTGAGCCTGTGCTTGGGACACCTGCTTCCCATACCAGAGAACCTGGGATCAAATCTAACCTCCCCGTCCTCTCTGGCTTCTTGGTAATAACGTGCACCCTGGGGGGCAGCAGAAATAATGGCTTCAGTGCTTGGGTCCCTGCCACCCGCTCGGGAGACCAGGATGCAGCTCATGGCTCCTGGCTTCCACCTGGTTCCTGGCTGCTGTGGGCATTTGGAAAATGAACCAGTGGGTGAGAGATCTCTCTCTGTCTCTGTCTCTCTCCCTCTGGGGATGACGCTTGGTGTGGCGAGTAAAGCCGCTGCCTGTAGTACTGACAACTGACATCCTATGTGGGCACTGATTCTAGTCCTGGCTGCTCCACTTCCGATCCAGCTCTCTGCTATGGCCTGGGAAAGCAGTAGAAGATGGCCCAAGTCCTTGGGCCCCTGCACCCACGTGGGAGACCTGGAGGAAGCTCCTGGCCCCAGGCTTCAGATCAGCCCAGCTCTGACCATTGAGGGCATCTGGGGAGTAAACCAGCAGATGAAAGACCTCTCTCTCTCTCTCTCTCTCTTTCTGCCTCTCTGTAACTGCCTTTTGAATAAATAAATCTTTTTTTAAAAAAATCTCTCCTCCCTCTCCTTATCCCACTCCCTCTCCCTCTCTGTCACTCTGCCTTTCAAATAAATAAAAATAAATAAATCTTAAATAAACAGAAAGATGGTGACAGTGACGTGGGGAGGAGCCTGGCAGGGTGTGGGGACCCAGGCCTGGCTGCGCTGTCCTCCCGGGGTCCCTCTTCCTGCCATCTGCAGAAACCCCGCAACGTGCGCGTGTGATGTTCCCGCCCCCGGCAGCCCATCCCGGTCTCCGCACACGTAGTTCTTTTAGGACTGGTCACATAGGCCCCTCCTGCCCAGCAAGCACCAGAACCACAGGTCCCCAGGGGGGAAGCAGGTGCTCAGATGAAGCATGCGGTCTGGGCGCGGCCTAGACCCAGCGGGCCTCCCTTGCCAGCTAATTCACTGCCAGCATTCAGAGAGCCAGGCTCCCGGACGCCGGCCAAGCGCCCGCCTTGCAGACGGGCCTATCTAAGGACAGCAGTCCCGGGCCAGTGATGTCAGCTCCTACACAACCCCTTCCGTCCTTTTCCCCCAGCGATTCAGCGTTGAAGGAACTGTGTTGCTTGTCTACAGAGGCTGTCCCACAGTGTGGATTTAGTTGGTCGTATCCCTGGAATGTCCCTTTACATTTCCCCTCACCTCTTGTAATCCCTGTAAGTGAGTAGTTCTAGAAGCAATCAGATTCTAGATCCCTCCTCTCATTAGGGGCTGCAAAAGGATAATATCTTAATTTGATGGGTTTACTTCTATTAATAACTATTTGCTTTGCTTCTATACGAAGCAAGCTTACTGTGTGGTTCAGTTCCTACATGAAAGGCAGCTTAGATATTCCTCTCCCCAGTTTAAGATGACAAATTGGTTTTCTTAGGAACCTCCAAGGGTGACTGATGAGCTTTTTTCTAAGCATGATTTTACAGCCTCGTGGGTTTAAGCGTAGCCGGTGTGTTTCTCTCCATTGTGTTCGTGTGTGTTTGGCGCTCAGGCTGCCCCACCCTCAGCCAGGAGAAGCCCCCTCAGCATCGCAGAGCCCCTGTGCCGCTGACTGCGGGGCCCCCACAGCTCTCTCCAGGCCTTAGCTCAGATGCCTGAGCCTGCGCCTGGCGTCACACGCTTCTCCTGGGAGTCCCCGTCCCATTCAGTGGGGAACAGAGCCGGAGCCAGAGGGTGTTCCTTGCTTCCAGGCCTTCTCGGAGGCAAAGCCAAGAGTTACGCTCTTACTGTGTCCTGTTGGGTTTTGCCCTTGTTTATTTTCAAGAATATTTCAAGTTAAAAAAAAAAAAAAAAAAACCAACAAGCTCTCCTTCACATTCGGAACAGAGAATTCTCACTTCCCAGTTTCTACCCTGCTTGTTTTATTTGACTCCCCCTGGTTTTATATTTGTATGTCATACCCTCCACACTTTGACTCGTCGTGGCATTAACATAATCATCATTCGCTTCATCCTAAAATGCATGTCATCGTTTCCAAACAGCAGTAACAATACTGATCCACTGACTCAGCTAAAGCCAGCTGGCTGCCTTCTTCCAGGTCTTCCCCCCACAGGTATATTGTGCTAGGGCTGCACATCAGGTTCCGTAAAGCCAGCGAGCCACTTTGCTTTTGCGTAGTTGTGCTCCCAACAGGCCTAGGCAGGGAGAATGGGCTCCCTCCCTCTCGGCCCCTCGGCCCCTCTCTGTAGGGACCCTGGCACAGCTTGTCACCCCCCACCCCACCCCCCCGTTTCCTCTGGGGTGCCCTCCAGTGTTCACACCCAGCTTGGAAGTTTCTTGGCCATCAGGAAGTGGAGTCTGGCTTCCGGAGGTGCCCAGGCCCTCACTGGGTTCCCTCCCGCCTCCCCCCCCACCCAGAGGATTGCAGGCACAGACGTGGCAAAGGAAGCCTCGGACATCATCCTCACTGACGACAACTTCACCAGCATCGTCAAGACCGTGATGTGGGGGCGGAACGTCTACGACAGCATCTCCAAGTTCCTGCAGTTCCAGCTCACCGTCAACGTGGTGGCCGTGATCGTGGCCTTCACGGGCGCCTGCATCACTCAGGTGAGTGGGGCCTGCGGTGGGCTCAGATGAGGGAGACAAGGCAGGGGCCGGGGAGCACGCTGTACACCGGGCGTCCCCACGATGTCGGAGCTCCCGGGCCGACTGTCTCCAGTGAAGATAAACTGTCCACCCTTCATAGCTCTGATGTGTTGACCAGCACCGTGGGCACCAACACGAGGGTGCACCATGTCCGTTCTACAAGAACTGCCGTGCCAGGGCGGAGTCACCGGCCCCATCTGCGGCCCGGAGGTTAGGTGCATTTCTACAGCACGGCCAGATTGGAAGTCTAGGTGGACAGTGGGAGCGAGGCCACCCAGCTCGAGGGCGGAAGGGGGTCTCCTGCGTGCGCAGGGGCCGCTCCTGGGGCAAGCTGAAGGGACCGCACCTTCCTCCCACCAGGACTCCCCGCTGAAAGCCGTGCAGATGCTGTGGGTGAACCTGATCATGGACACTTTCGCCTCGCTGGCCCTGGCCACCGAGCCCCCCACTGACGCGCTGCTGAGGAGGCGCCCCACGGCCGCAACAAGCCCCTGATCTCGCGGACCATAATGAAGAACATCCTGGGCCACGCCGTCTATCGGCTCACTGTCATCTTTTTCCTGGTCTTTGCTGGTGAGCCAGGGCCGGGGGCTGGGGCAGCGGTGGGGGTGCTGGAGGGAGATGGAGGCCAAGAATGGCCCCTGGAAAGAGGGTGACACAGATCCGGAGTGATGGCGCCACCTGCTGAGCACTGCCTGCATTGCCGCTGCCCTGCGCACTGAAGAATTTCACAAGGGTGGGTTTTTATACCTTTCCATCTCGCAAGAACACTGTGGCTCAGGTCATACAGACGATGAGTCTAGGACGAGTCTGTAGGGGCCCTAAAATGCAAAACTATGTCAGCCCTACTGTGGTCGGCTTCATTTTCACCAGAAGGCAGATAGATACAATGGAACAAACGAGAAGATCCAGGCAGGCAGGCTGAGTGCAGGGCTGGCTGTTAAAGTAGGCAGGAGCCAGGACGGCTCAGCTGCTGCCCACCTGGGGTGCACACGAGCCATGAGCTCCCTGGGTAGCCATGCCAGCGTGTTCTCACTCAGCCTGCCCTCGCCCCATAGGTGAGGAGTTCTTCCACATCAACAGTGGGAGGAAGGCCCCGCTCCAGTCGCTGCCCAGCCAGCACTACACCATCATCTTCAGAACCTTCATGCTGATGCAGCTCTTCAATGAGATCAACTCCCGCAAGATCCAGGGCGAGAGGAACGTGTTCGCCGGCATCTACCACAACCTCATCTTCTGCTCGGTGGTCCTGGGCACGTTCATCAGCCAGGTGAGGGCCCATCGGGAGCCGGGCGGGGGCGGGGACCACAGGCTGGGAGCCAGGACGCCCTAAGTACTTCGGAGAGGGAGTAAGGGAGCAGCTGGTGGGGCTGCGGCCACAGGACAAGCACTTGGGGCTCCCAGTTTACCTCCACGCGCACCTTGCTCTAGAACGGGAGCCCAGTGTGCCCAGTGCTCCAGCGCAAGGCAACGTGTTGCATGCAAATAAGACAAGATTTATCCTTTCGTTACCTTCCTAAGTACACGTCCATTCCACAGAGTGACCAGGGGACAGTCAGGCTGTTCCAGCCCACCTCCGTGCCTCCTGGCAACGTAGCGTGCGTGCGAGCAAGGTGTAGGCTTCCTCCTTGCCCTCTGGGGGTACCAGGAACTGGGAGCCCCCTGTCCAGCCACAGCCTCAGCAGGGTCCCTCCCTCACTGCCCCCCCTCCATGCTGTGCACTCTCCTGGTCGCCCACCGGCTTTAGCCCCAGGACGCCCCCATGCCCCTGCTCTGACCTTACAGGAGTCACGAGCACAGCATGTGTGCCTGCCTGCCGGTCCAGCTGCTCTGTGGACTCTCCCTGCCTCCCCTCTCCCCACCTCCCCGCCTCCCCACCTCCCCTTCCAGGCTTCCCTCTCCTCCCTCAGCGAGCCAACCAGAACTCCTGGCGAGGGCAGGGGGAGCCCTGGCGTCTGGGGCCCTGCCTAGAGGGCCGCCCGCTCTCTGTTCTAGGTTCTCCTTGTGGAATTTGGGGGCAAGCCCTTCAGCTGCACAAAGCTCAGCCTGTCGCAGTGGCTGTGGTGTCTCTTCTTTGGGATCGGAGAACTCCTGTGGGGCCAGGTGAGTAGCCACGTGCCTTCCCCACGCGTTTGCACGGCCAGCAGACCCCTCTCCTCTGTGTGAGACGGGACGAGCACCCGCGGGAGCTCCCAGCTTCCCTCAGCCTCCCCTCCCCTCTCCTCATCCAAGTCCTCGAATCCCCTCCGTCTTCCGGGGTGAAAGCATCGGAGGCCGCGCGTCGAAATCTCCTGGCCTCCCCTCTAACCATGCTTGGGCACAGGCAGATCCCTGAGCTTCCTGAGGCGGGCGTGGGACTTTGCGGTAGAACTCAGCTGTAGAAAAACGAAGGGTCTGGGGCTGCGTTTGGTGCAGTCCACCTGCCATATCAGAGCACCCGGCTTCAAGGCCTGGCTCCACTTCCGGCCAGTGCTCGCCCTGGGAGGCCATGGATGATGGCCCAGGTACCTGGACCCCTGCCACCCAAGAGGGAGACTTGGATGGAGTTCCAGGCTCCTGGCTTGAGCCCTGCCCTGCCCGACTGGTTGCACACATTTGGGGAGTGAAACAGTGCATAGAAGAGATATCTCTCTTTCTCTTTCTTTCAAATAAATGATATTAAACAAAGAAACAAAAAAAAAGAGATTGATTCATTTATTTGAAATAGTTACAGAGAGAGAGGGAGTGAGATCCTCCATCCACTGGTTCACTCCCCCAGATAGCCACAGTGGCCAGGGCTGGGCCAGACTGAAGCCCGCAGCCAGGAGCTTCTTCCATGGCTCCCATCTAGGTGGCAGGGGCCCAACACCTGGGCCATCTTCCTCTGCTTTTCCCAGGCCATTAGCAGGGAAGCGGGGTCAGAAGTGGAGCTACCGAGACAGGAAGCTGCGTCCATGTGGGATGCTGGTGTGGCAGGCGATGGCTTTTACCCCCTGCTCCATAACACCGCACCCAGTCCTTGTGGTTTCTAATCGAGGCTCTTAGGAGTGGAAGAGTTCTTCCTCTGTGTGTATTGGAACACAGCAGCGGCCCGGGCCCCAGGCTGCTCTGCTGCCGGCCCTTGTGTCGCTCCCTTCTGCCGGTCCCCCGTGGGGCCACCCCCAGGCCTTGATGCTACGCAGCAGGGTGAGTGTCCGAAGACTGAGTGGGAGGGAGCCTGCGTGCTGGCTCCAGTAGACCCCTGGAGCACAGGCAGGCCGCCCCGGCCTTCCTCCTGGGAAGTCCGGGAAGTCAGGGTCAGGCATTTTCCCATTCCAGATCTTGAACTGGTTCGAATATCCGTCCCACCCTCACGGGACGGCTGTGCAGGGCCTCCCTCTCCAGGGAGAGCCCGGGCCTTTCCTCCCCTGCTTTCTGGAAAGGAAGCAGAAAGCAGCCGAATTCCAGCCGAGGAAGGGGGTCTCCATCTGACCCCAGAGAGTGCCCGGGCACTGCTCGGGGCTCCTGGGACAGGAGCAGGAGTTGTCCTCAAGGAGCCCCCTTCCCGAATGCGCAGGGAGGGCGGGGGGTTGGCTCAGTGGGCAGGACTCAGAGCTTGCAGGACGCCCAGACAGACTCCCCAAATGGCTGCCACGGCCGAGGCCCCCAGAGAAAGGTTTGGTCTCTCTCGCTGGCTGCTCTGTGCCCTGTGCCTGGAGGAGAGCCTGCACACAGTAGGCCCTCATTTAAGCTTCTTTGGTTGATGGTCCAGCAGCGCATCAGAGCTGGGTGCACTGCCTCCCAGGCACCTCTAAGTGAACACTTGCCTCCCTGCAGCTCAGGTCCTCCCAACTCGAATGCAGGGGGAAGAGGAGCCCCAGCCTTCGCTGAATGAGGCTACCGGCAGAAATGGGGCTGGGGATTCTCTGAGGAAAGGTGCCCAGGGTCCAGCTCAGGACGCTCAAGGGCGGGGACAAAGCTTGGCCTGCTCTCCAGCCGCTGTTACCTACAAGCAGAGGGCGGTCCCTGCATGCTCATGTGCCGCCCCCGCTCGCTCAGCAGGGCAGCTCCCACTCCCTCCCCTCCCCCCGACTCCAGGAAGGGGAAAAATCCCAAGGCAGATCCGTTCACAGTCACCACTGGGTCACTAGAGGAAAAGAACTGACAGGGTCTGGGTCCCTCTGGCCACCAGAGAGGAGAGGGCCCTCCACGCACAAAGGCAGGTGACGGGGAAGTCACCTAAGGTGCAAACGGGTGGGGCTCCACACGCGGAGACAGCGAGGAATGTGGCAGCTCCGGGCTGACGCAGGGGCCCACACACAGTAGGTCAGCACACACAGCAGGGTCGGCGCATGGCCGGGCTGGGCGCAGGGTGGGCTCTGCAGGAGTCCCCGTCACTGCCCAGGCTTCCCTGCGCGCTCTGAGCCCAGCTGGATGTGCATCCCCCGCCACTGCCGGCCACTGCCTGGCCCCTGACCTTATCAGGCAACTGCCCAAGAGCAATCCGCAGACACTCACGGCGGCGCCGCTGCCCGAGCCAGGCCAGGCTGGATGCCGGGGAACACCAGGCCGGGTCAGTCCCTCGGCCTGGGCGTTCCGGGCGGGCGAGGTATGTGCTCACTCCCTGTTTCTAGCATTTGCCCCCCCAGGGAGGACACTGCGTCCCCACGTGATGCTGTCTGCCCACAAGCCCATTTTAAGGTTTTCCTTCCAAAGTTGAGAGATGTCATCCCAGACGGCATGGGAAGGCAATGCCGTGTGAATTCTAGGGAGGACTGCGGGGACCCCCATGTTACAGGGGAAAACAGCTCCACGGAGATCAAAAGTGGTCTGGTCTTGGGGGCTGGTCTTGTTGCACAGTGGGTAAAGCCGCAGCCAGCAGCACCCGCATCCCATGCAGGCGCTGTTGAGTGCCGGTTGCTCCACTTCCAATCTCGCTCCATGTTAATGCTTCTGGGAAAGCAGTGGAAGATGGTCCAAGCATTTGGACCCCTGCACCCGTGTGGGAGACCCGGAAGCAGCTCCTGGCTTTGGCCTGGCGCAGTCCTGGCAGTTGTGACCATCTGGGGAGTGAACCAGTGAATGGAAGACCTCTCTCTCTGTCACTCTTTCAAATAAATAAATATATCTTAAAAGAAAAGTGGGCTGGTCTTTGGCAAGTCAGCGGCTGTGACTGCCCCACGCCATCCGTGTGCCGCTTCACTTCTCCCCTGAGTCTGGACCCCTGCGTTCTCTGACAAACACCTAAGAGGCCCTTTCCGATGCTGGCACCTCTAGGGCACGGGAGATTCCCCACCCCCACTGAGAGGAGGAGCCAGCTCTTGCCCTTCCTTTCTCTCTCTCGGAATCAGCTATGCCAGTCCTGGACCCGGGAGAGCAGAACAGCCCCCGTGCCGCTTTCATCCACTCCCGAGATGCCCACGACCCAGACCCTGCCCTTCCCGACAGCCCAGCCTGCAGCTGGGCTCCCTAGACTAGAGCGTCACGCCCTGTGCCAGCAAGTCATCGACAGTGCGACCCTGTCCCTGCAGTTCTGTCCAAGGAGTCCCTTGCTCATGGATGCTCCCCAGGGTGCTAAGGAGGACACTGGCCCCCAGCCGGGGAGAAGCAAAGGGCATCTCCCTGTAGCAGACGCAGGCACAGCTGACTACAGGAGCGGAGCCCACGCCACGGATCTCCCCCTCCACCGGCACCTACTGACTGTGGTGGGAGGCAGGGGAGACAGCAACAGGGGGGGCCGGGGGCGAGGGCTGCAGGCTGGTGCAGCGCTGCAGACAGACCTGCCTGGAATACTAAGTGGCTCCGGTCAGCCCTGGCCTCCGGGCTGCAGGCGGGGGCCGCTCAGTCCCACCCTGCCCTGTGCTCCTGGCGCTGAGGGCCTCTGCCCAGGAGCAGACTGGCAGCACTCGGAGGACACGCTGGCCACCGCCGAGGAGGAGGTGAGAGTGGCAGGGAGACCTCGGGGAGGGAGACCCAGCACCCTGCAACACGGAGCAAGGGTCGGGCCCTCAGCACACTTCTCGCCTTGTTTCTCACCCAGAGCCTCGCTCCTCTCCAGAAGTCCTACCTCTCCCTCCCTGCAGAGGGGTGGGATGTGAGGCCTGTCGTGCTGAGCACCCACTATGCGCCAGGTGCCACAGTAGGCACTTGATGTAAAAACTAGAAATTGTGTGTGTGTGTATGTGTGTGTGTGTGTTGCTACCTAACATACTGGTTGGTCCAAGTGCAATACCTGCCATCATTATTGCATAGATGAGGGTATTTCAAAAGGTTCATGGCAAAATGGAAGTAAAAGCTAAGTTTATTTTAGTTAAGAATTTTTTTTTTTTTGAAATTCACACATAGGTTTTTCATGAACTTTCTGAACACTTGTCCCGTTTCACTGAATCCTCACCAATGACCAACCCTAGAAGAACGTTCTCACTTTAAAAAAAAAGTTTGGGGCCAGTGTTGTGCTGCAGTGGGGTTAAGCCGCTGCCTGTGACATCAGCACCCACATGAGCGTGGATCTGAGCCCCAGCTGCTCTCCTTCTGATCCAGCTCCCTGCTCATGCACCTGGGGAGGCAGTGGAGGATGGCCCAAGTGCTTGGGCCCTGCACCCGCACGGGAGACCAGCAGGAAGCACCTGGCTCCTGGCTTCGGATCGGTGCAGTGCGCCGGCTGTAGTGGCCATTTGTGGGGTGAACCAACAGAAGGAAGACCTTTCTCTCTGTCTCTCACTAACTCTGCCTGTCAAAAAAAAATGTGTTTACTTATTTTCTTCTACTTGAAAGGCAGAGGACAAAGAAAAAGAGAAAAGGTGAGAGAGTTCTTCCATTCAGTGGTTCACTCCCCAAATGCCCACCAGAGCCAGGGCTGGACCAGGCCAAAATCAGGCACCTGGAACCCCACCCAGAGTTACAGAGAGAGGCCTCCCACATGGGTGGTAGGGACCCAAGCACTTGAGCCCAAATCTACTGCCTTCCAGGGTGCGTCAGCAGGGAGCAAGTGAGAAGCAGGGGAACTGGGACTCAAGCTGCCCCTCTGACATGGGACGAGGTTTAACCCACTGCACCACAACGCCCACCCCACATTCCCAGTATAGCAGGGACAGACAGGTTCAGAGAGAGGATTTGTGCCCTCACCCAAATCCCAAGCTGACCTGCCTCCAGTACAAGAAACAGTGTTGCAGGAAGATGGAAACCAAGCCGTGCATTTGCTTCCTACACCTTGATGGGAGGGTCCACATAACCCCACGGGCCCTTCGCACTTGACCCCTAAAAGGCTCTGCAATAGGTCAGGGGACCACCCAGGTGGGAGCAGAGCTAGACCCAGGTGATCAGGGCGCACACCCTGCCCTCTCTCGTCCCCCCACCCCAGCCAGAGGTACTAAGCTCTGCACTGACCCCAGCAGGAGAGCCTGGGAGAGGGGGTGAGCGTTTCCTCCACTCTCACCTCGCAGCCCTGGCCTTGCAACCCTGTGTGCCCCAGGTGCTCGCCCCTACTCCAGCAGGGCTATTTCCTGTGCATCACCTGGGGTGGTTATACTTGCTCCTCTCTCAAGCACTCCCACGCTTCTACAACGGCCACGCCCTGTCCACAGCAGGCTGCCCGGCCTGAGCCTTCCCTGGCCGGCCCCTCTCACGGAAGGCAGGAACCCCACACAGGGGTCGCTCCACTCCCCTCATTACAGACCCCTTGTTTCCTAGAGCCACCCCGGCCGATTCCCGTCACTCGGGCAGAGCAGCCACCCTCACTGCGGCCCCCGGCTCTTGCCCGCCCCCGCCGTGCCTGCCTCGCCCTGACTGCTCCTCCCAGGCCTGCTGGCTGGCAGCAGAGCAGAGCACACGCCCTTCTCCAGGCCACGGGGCCCTGTGCAGGCATGGGAAGAAGGTCAGAGGCTCAGTGCGTTGGCGAAAGTTCAGGAGGTGGGTGGCATCGTTTGTCATCATCGTTCAGCAGCCACACCCTCGCCAGGAAGCCAAGTGGGGGCTGCGGCACCCAAGCCAGGCCCGTGCCCTGACCACAGGATGGCGCGCTGGGGCCTGGCCCGGGAACGGGGTGCTGATGCTCAGCTGGTTCCTACACGCGAGTCTCTGGGTGGGCACTTGCTTTTTTGTTTTGTTTTTAAAGATTCATTTTATTTATTTGAAAGACAGAGTTATAGAGAGAGGCAGAGAGAGAGAGGTCTTCCATCTGCTGGTTCACTCCCCAGATGGCTGCAACGGCTAGAGCTGAGCCAATCCGAAGCCAGGAGCCAGGAGCTTCTTCCAGGTCTCCCATGGGGTGCAGGGGCCCAAGGACTTGGGCCATCCTCCACTGCCCTCCCAGGCCACAGCAGAGAGCTCGATTGGAGGAGGAGCAGCCAGGACTAGAACGGGCGCCCATATGGGATGCAGGCACTGCAGGCCAGGGCGTTAACCCGCTGCACCACAGCGCCAGCTCCAGGCACTTATTTCTTACATACAGAAAAGGGCAGGCTGCTTCCTGCTAGCAGGTGGTTCCCAGGCAGGAGGCTCCTTCCCTCTCCCTCTCCCCCTCCCCAAGTCTGCTACCCTAAGGGCAGCTTCAGTTCAGCAGCAGAGATGTTGTACCAGAATCAAAGCATCTAGCTGGAGAAAATGGGTCATGCTGAACCCCTGGGCCACGGGGATCCCGAATTCATCGCCCCGCCCCACAGCCACCTGGTGCTCCCCAGTAGGTCAAGCCTATGCACACCCTTGACCCAGCGATCCACTCCTGTATGCAATCCTCAAAGAAACGCTTGCACAGGGCCCGAAAAGGAGCAGGGGCAAGGATGCTCACTGTGCATTCTTTGGGGTGACAGGAAGTTGGAAGCCCCCGGGGATGCACTTTCCCCATGCTGGACAGGTAAAACATGAAGCTAGATAGCACGCGATATCATGCAACAGTTAGAAACAAGAGTCGACACACACGTGATAGTACTGTGATCTCAAGAACACAGTGCCTAGTGGCGGAAAACTGGCTTGTATTTATATCAATTAAAGACACACGCATCAGGCCGGCGCCGTGGCTCACTTGGCTAATCTCCGCCTGTGGTGCTGGCACCCCGGGTTCTAGTCCCGGTTGGGGCACCAGGTACTAGTCCCGGTTGCTCCTCTTCCAGTCCAGCTCTCTGCTGTGGTCTGGGAAGGCAGTGGAGGATGGCCCAAGTGCTTGGGTCCCTGCACCCACATGGGAGACTGGGAGGAAGTACCCGGCTCCTGGCTTTGGATCGGCGCAGCTCCGGCCGTGGCGGCCATTTGGGGAGTGAACCAACGGAAGGAAGACCTTTCTCTCTGTCTCTCTCTCTCACTGTCTATAACTCTACCTGTCAAAAAAAAAAAAAAATCTACCTGTCAAAAAAAAACACATGCATCTAAAGCAGTGCCATGGATTTTAAAGGACGTATTGCGATCAGTAGCACACTAGCCTGCTGTCCACGGGCAGAGAAGGGAACAGAAACAGGAGGCAAAGGAAGGGCCTCACACAATGGCACTCGCTGGCTACGAATTCACAATGGGACTCGCTCTGCACCTGAGGATCAAGAAAGCAAAAAGGAAATGTGACATGAGGCTGACAGCTCCACAGTGTCGACGACATGCTGTGACAGCTGCTGCGGGGCTCATCAGCTGTGACCAGACGCCTGCAGGAGGCAGGGAGAAGGACAAGCCCTCAGAGGGTACACGCAAGCCTGCCAGCCAGCCCCTGCCCATACGACCTGGCAAGATCCAGCCCACGGGGGTTAAGCCGCAGCCCACAGCGCCGGTTTAAGTCCCGGCTGCTCCACTAGGAATCCAGCTCCCTGCTAATGCTCCTGGGGAAGCAGCGGAGGATGGCCAAGTCCTAGGGCCCCTGCACTCACATGAGAGACCTGGGTGAACTCCTGGCTCCTGGCTTCAGTTTGGCCCAGCTCCAATAGCTCCAGTCATTGCGGCCTTTTGGGGAGTGAAACAGCAGATGGAAGATTCTCTCTCTCCCTCTCTCCCTCTCTCTCTCCTCCCCTCCCTCCCTCCCTCCCTCTGCAACTACCTTTCAAGTAAATAGACAAATCTTTTTTTAAAAAAAAAAAAAAGATCCAGCCCACATCAGAGACCCAGGAAGCTCCATGGCATGAGTAGGGAGGAAGTAGGAACCATCCCCGGAGGGCAACGTCACCCCCGGGTCTCCGTCCTAGGACAGCGTCGATGTCATCAAGATGACATGGGCAGTCCCTGCGGCCCAGGGCCTCGGGGAAGGCACCCTCTTCCAGATCCTCTGAGAGGCGTGGGTCACCACTAATCGTCCTGTGACTCAGAGGGGACATGGGGTGCTCACAGCAGGCAAAGCTCAGACAGTCGGACAGGGTGAGGCCAGGAGCTGACTTCAGGTGGCAGTGGGCGCTTCATGCGAGGGGCGCTGGCAGGCTCCCCCTGCTCCCTGGCCCGATGAGGGGCAGAGCTCAGGAGGAGGGCCAGCGAGGGCATCAGCTCCTCTCTGCTCGGAACTGGGACAGGAAGCCACGGGCCACAGACAGGACGCCCAGCCTGGGCAGCGGCGCGCGCCCTCCGTGTGGGCACGCCCTCAGGCTACACAGATTGCCTTTCTTGGGGCGGCTGTGGTTTTTCCACGTTTCGGTTCCAAGGGAACAAAGGGGCTTTTTAGCAGCTGGACGGCATCCTGGGTTATGTTTAGAAACAAATTTCAGAGGAGTTGTGTCCTGCTCCAGGAGAGCGAGAGGAGGGTCACTCTCCCCTGGCTGTGGGAGGCAGGACCTGCTTGCTCCCAGACCTCAGCCCCGGGAGGCCACAGCTCATCCCCCACCAGGGAGGGCCCAGGCAGCTGCTCTGTCCCCAGGGGCTCAGCAGGACAGGAAGCAGGAAAACACCAGCCTACACAGGCTGTCGCACCTGGCCATCCCACCTGGCCGCGCCCATGACTGTTCTGACTCCATGACAGGCTCACCTATCAAAGGACAGAGACCCCTCCCCACTTCTGCCTGTTCCAGGCTTTGCTCAGCCTGACTTTCCTGGACATCACAGAAAACGAGCAAGGGCTCCACGCTGAGAAGCTGGTGTTCACTGAGGGCAAGCGCCAGGGCCACTCCCTAATAGCTCATCACCTCTCTGCCCACAGGGCCTCCTCCTGGGTCACACTCCACAGACAGGAGCCTTGGTGCCAGCCCAAGGCTTTTTTTTAATTATTATTATTCTAGATGTACTTAGTTATTTGAAAGGTGGGCAGAGATCTTCCACCTGCTGGTTCACTCCCCAAGTGTCTGCAACAACAGAAGTTGGGCCAGGCTGAAGTCAGGAGCCAGGAATCCCATCTGGGTCTCCTACGTGGGTGGCAGGCACTCAAGCACTTGAGCTGTCATCTGCTGCCTTCCCAGGGGCAGTAGCAGAGAGCTGGATCAGAAGTAGAGCAGCCAGGACTAGAACTGGTGCTCTGATACGGATTGCCAGTGTCAGAGGTGGTGGCTTAATCCATCGTGCCACAATGCCAGCCCCAGCCCAGGGCTCTAGAAAGGGGGCTGGTCATGCTCCCTTGCACCTGCAGGGGGCATCAGAGTGGGCATCTCCTGCAGGGCTGGTGAAAGCCCCAAGAGGCCTGGGGATGGGCCTGCCTACAGGTTCCTAAACAAGAGGAGCCTACGCTCCCGGTCTCCCGCTTTGCCAGCACTGCAGATCAGAGCTCAGCATTTCTGCGCTCAGCCCCGTGAGGCTCTCCAAGCCCAGGGCAGAGCCCCAGCCCAGCAGCTAGCACCCTGTCCGTAGGGGCTGCAGGCGGAAGGCACAGCAAGCTCTCCGCGCTTCTCCCCTCCCCTCTTCCCTCTCCCTCCACCCTCCTGGAGGCTGGTCCCTGCCTCCCCAGGGGGACCCCAGTGCTTCCCATGGACAGCCCGCCTGCCAGTCTGGGCAAACACATGGGAGAGGCGGTCACGGAACAGACCGCGGCAGAAGCCCGGAGTGCTTCAGGAAGTTAAAGCCGGCTGCCTCGCGAGGATCTCAGGGACACCCAGGCCCCGTTCAGGTTCAGGGAGCTCAGAAGGAGGAGAGGCAGCACACAAGTGAGGGAGAATAGAAACCCGACACCACAGCTCACTCACAGCTCCCCAGATGTTACTGCCCGGCCCCTGCAAGTCTGCCATCCCCACCCCCAGCAGAGGGCCAGCCCCGCCCATTCATCCCCCACCCCCTCACCATTCCAGGGAGCGCCCACCCACTGCCCCCAGGCCAGGGCCAAGGCCAGGGCAGCTGCCCGAGAAGGGTTGCAGACTGCGGCAGCTGCTGTTTTCCAGCCGGTCGACAGGCTGTTATAAACACTCGTTCTAGGTTGCTATGGCAAAGTGAGTGTGCAGCCTGGCTACCGGGGAAGCTATTTATGTGCCTATCATGGCACAGTGGGCTGTTTTTTATTATTTTACTTTTAGAGTTTTCCTTTCCCAATCCCCTAAAAAGCTAAAAAAAAAAAAAAAAAAAAAAACTCAGCTACCACAACTTTCTCAGGAACGAAAAGAATGGATAGCCAGAAAACGGAGCTTCCGGCCGAGCCGGGAAGGGGAGAGTGGGTGAGGAGTCTGGGAAGGTGTGGCCCTGGGCCACAGAGGCCTGGTCACTCTGGAGCCAGACCCGCCTCTGTGCGGCTCCCTAAGGGCCAACGCTCACCTCATCTGCTCCCCGCAGCCAGCAGCCTCCCTCCCACGCTCCTGCTCATCTGCTCCCCTTCAGGGAGAGGACCACCTCCTGTGGGCAGCAGTGCCACCCGGGCTCCAGGCTCATGGGGGACAACCCCGAGGGCACACTGGAGGGGCCCATTTCCTCCACACCTGCAGAGGGCACTCATCCAATTCCCCTCCTCAGGGAGCGGGGGCAAAGGGTACAGGTGCACGACTTTCAGATGGTAGTCAGGGTGGTGAGGACCCCTGGCCAGCAACAGGGGCCTGCGTGCAAGGTTCAGAGGCTGAAGGGCCACTGAAAGGAAGGTTGGGTCTCCCTGGACACAGCCTGTCTCCACAGCTCTGTCACTTGGCTCGTTGGAGTGGTTCTGGCAAAGGAGGTAGGGGTGATCAGAGGCGCCACGCCCTCTGCCTTGTCCGCTCTCCTACCTAGCTGAAAATCAAAGCAATAAGAAAACATGAACTGGGCTCCAGGCCATGTCAGCTGAAGAACAAGAGAACAGAAGTCACCAGCCCGGGGCCAGCGCTGTGGTGTAGTGGGTAGAGATGCCCCTGCAGTGCCAGCATCCCATATGAGCGCCGGTTTGAGTCCTGGCTGCTCCTCTTCCGATCCAGCACTCTGCTATGGCCTGGGAAAGCAGTAGAAGATGGCCCAAGTCCTTGGGCCCTTGCACCTGCCTGGGAGACCTGGAGGAAGCTCCTGGCTCCTGGCTTTGGATCAGCGCAGCTCCAGCCATTGTGACCATTTGGGGAGTGAAGCAGTGGGTGGAAGACCTCCCTCTCTCTCTCTCTCTCTCCGCCTGTTACTCTGCCTTTCAAATAAATAAATCTTTAAATAAAAAAAAAAAGTCACCAGCGCATGTGGCTATGATACTCGTACACACACATTCTGTCACGTGTACACATGCACACACACACACAGACCCCAAAGCTGAAAGTGTGTCCTGACTTGACAAATGTGCTCTAGGATGTCAATCACTAAACAGTGTGGAAGAGAGAGTGACCTTGCAGAAGCAGCTGGCTGCAATCCAAAAGACATGGGGGGACTTTGTTGTCCCTCTCTCCCCATCTAATTCCAGCTCCCTCTGCAAAACAAAACAAAACAAAATAACCCTCCCACCACCAACCAGTTACAGATAAAGTTAGGGCAGTGTTGAAGAGCAAATCCCACAGACCCGTCTAGTTCTTCCCATCTCCTGTGATAGCTGAGTATCTCCCCCGTGCCAGCACGGCTGAGAAAGTATATGGACAACAACCCCACAGGGACGCGAGCCTGGAGATGCTGCCGACTCTCTTTTGCCACCTCAGGAGAGGTCAAAGGCCTAACTGACAGCCCCAGCTAGCTGATAAAGACTTGCTGGAAAAAATCAGGTCTTGGGACAGAAATCAGCCTTGGCAGCACCTTGAGGTCAAAAGAGCAGAGCAGGCATCATTTCTAAACCTGGCAAGCTGACTGCCATCAGCGCCCCAGCCCCTGTGGGAGGACCCGGGGGACAGGGCGGGCAGTCGTGGACAGCTGGGAGTAGGCTGAGAGCAAGACACCAGCTACCGGCCCATCAGCACTCCAGAGAACCAGGGCTTCTCTTCCCAGTATGAACTCAAGCTAAACGGCCACTCGTGACTTGGGGATACGTAAGACGACAAAGAGACACAGGCGTGTTTCGGAAGGCTGAGGCAGAGCAAGCTTCCAGGAACCACGAGCTATATATAAAGAGCACCTATTTAGATAGGCTTGGATTCTTGGTGGCGGCTGCAGGCCCATTGTGGAGACAGAAAAAGGGCAGGTGAGGGCTGACTCAGCCCAGCTGGCCACTGTTGACAGAGCCTTTCAGGGGAGGGCGCTATGGATTTGTCTTCCAAGTGAGCAGAAAGGTGGGATCTCCTCTCTGTCCTAGCCCCAGCCCCAGCACCTGCCCAACGTGTGGAATCTGTGACGGCGCCGCCCTTCTCTGCTCCTGTCTCCAAGGGGAGGAAGAGTATGGAAGTCCCAGGCAGGGCTCCAGCTGCCGCATGCCCCGGTTAGGCGTGGCACCATTCCTCCGGCACTCACTCCATCCCCAGCCCCTGCCATTCTGTGGGCCCTGACATTGGTGGACTGAAAGGGCTGGGGGTGCAGTGGGGCTGGCCGAGGAGCAGAGAGGAAGAGGCAAGGGAATCTCCGTCCATTCTAACCACCACCCCTCCTAGTATCTCACTATTACTGCGACGCCTTGGAGGAGAAACCTGGGAGAGCCGCGGCGTGGCGGCCGTGGTGGCGAGGAGGGCTGCAGAAGTGGCAGGAAAAGACTTTTTCCATATTATTTTATTTCTGAAGCACGGAACTGCTTCTTCTCGTTTCTCTCCACACCACATTCCCAAGCTCCCAGCTTTAATCTTTGGGGTCCATCTACATCCCTACCCCACACTCTAACCTGTCTCTCTCTCACATGCTCTTTTACCGCCCTCCGGGGACGGCGTAATTGGATGGGATTTAGTTCTCCTTACCTGCGATTCTATTTCTACAAGCAATCAGCTCTGCCCCAGGCCCACTGGCTCTAATAGCAGAAGGAGCAAGGATATGCGAGCCGGGCCGTGTGGGGCCACCCTGGCTGGTAGCAGCACAGAGCCCTTCTGTGTCCCTGGGGTCCTGGATGATAATCCCGAGGCACACAGAGTCCATTTACCTTCTCCCAAGGCCATCTGGAGCTCACCTGGCTACCCATGGATTTATGCAGCATCTAACTCGGCTTGAAGCAGAGGCAAATTTCTCACGGTGCGGACCCAGAGGTGAGGAGCCGTAACAGAGAAGGGGAGGCGTAGGAGAAGATTCCTGAGGATGGAAAACAAAAGGCAGGATCTGGGACGCTCAGCCAAGCTCCCAGTACAGCATGAATAGGGGAGTGGCCTGAAGGAGGAGGAAGGGGCTGGGAGACCAAGCAGGTGGCGCAGATACCCCAGGCTACCATCTGACCCTGGTTCCCAAGGAGGCTGACTGAGCAAGAGTGGGACACGAAAAGCCAGACCTATCCAACCACACGCTGCAAGATGGCGCTGACGTCCCACCTCGGCCCCGTGCTGAGCCTACGGAACTTGGGTAGGGCACACGTATACCAGGCTAAAATCCAACTCCCTGGGTGCAGCCTCCTAACTCCTCCCACCACAATACCCAAGGACTCAGAGGGAGCCGAGGAGGGGCGGCAAGGGGCATCCTCACCCAGCTGAGCCAAGCCACCGCGGCCCTCGCATGCTATTTCTCTTACATTTGCTTCCTTTTTTTTTTTTTTCCAGAAAACTTCATTTATTGACCTTCAAATCTAACAAAATAAAGAGTTGTGCACAAGTGTTTTAAGAGAACCTTGACCTTGTTCTCACTGCTATGCTCACTGAAATCAGCTTGCTTCTGTTTCTGTAGACTTTGTCTCTGTTTCCTGAGAAGCCAAAAGGACTTCATTCGCTCGCTTCCTTCGCAGTCTCTCAGCATTTGTGATCGTCATAGGATGCAGAGGGAAAAAGCCAGCAAGACCCAGAAGCTTTTCCATAGGCTTAGAGAGGTGGGCCCTGCAGCCAATCCAATGCCGGATCCGGTCTAGGTTGAGGGCAACGAGCTTTTCTCCATGATTGTTGGGCAGTGGATCATAGGAACCCAGCTGCTCCACGAAACGGCCATCCCTGGGGCACTTGTTGTGAGCAGCCACAATGCAGTAGAAGGGGCGGTTGGCGCAGCCACCCAGGGCCAGGCGGATGGTTAAGTGGCCCCCACGGTAGGCCTTGCAGAGGAGGGCAGTCAGGTGGACCATGGTCCGGCTGGCGCGTCACGCCTCAGGTCATCCCGCCGCCCGCACCAACCGGCTCCCGAGCCGCTGGCAGGACAGAGGACGGCCGCCGACCACAGGCACCGCCCGGGCCGGGACCCAGCACCCTTCGCTCAAGCCCGAAAGCCCCGCTTCCCTCTTACATTTGCTTCTGCAGAAGTTGGCCAGCTGATCATCCTGCCGATGGGGCCTTCCACCCCGTGCTCCCCAGGGGGAGCGGGAACTGTGCAGACTGTCCGATTCCTTCCCGCGCTGCGTACCCTGTTCTTCATTCTGTGGAGCCCAGCCCAGCCCAGCCCACCCCTTCTTAGGGCCAAGCCTCGTGCTTGGTCTCTTGGAAACCATGGCTATCCATGGATTTATGCAGCATCTAACTCGGCTTGAAGCAGAGGCAAATTTCTCACAGTGCGGACCCAGAGGTGAGGAGCCGTAACAGAGAAGGGGAGGCGTAGGAGAAGATTCCTGAGGATGGAAAACAAAAGGCAGGATCTGGGACCCTCAGCCAAGCTCCCAGCATAGTATGAACAGTTGTTCCACCCCCCCCCACCAGCTGTTCCAAATTAGCAAGATGCCTCTCACCAGAGGACAATCCTGTTCAAGTGGGAGCGGGTGGGGGAGTGGAGGGTGGTCAGAGCCAAGGGGAAGCTGAGGACAGGCCGGCCTGCTCCCTCTCCTCCCTCCTCCAGGGCCAGCCCGAGACACAGAGGCCTCTGCTTCATGGGGGAGGCAGCCCCGGGCAGGGAAGCCATGGGAACTTCACCATCTAAGGCTGTGGGATTCTTCCCCTGGGCTCCTGCAGTTACTCACTGTAGCTCCCTGGACTCCCAACTCGGGGCTTTAAAAAGTAGCGCCAGAGCAAGGAGGACAAACATGTCAAGGCGAAGAGAAGAAAAAAAGCTGGCGCACGCCAAAAGATACCCACCTCCGCCAGCAGCCGTCGAAGTGACAGTGAGATGGGGGAGAGGCAGGGAGCAGAAGGAAGCCGGGTATAGACCCCAGCCCGGACTCCCAGCAGACACCACTGCTACCCGGCTCGGGAGAGGATCCCCTAGGGGCTGGGTCTCTGAACCTTCTCCTTGTAGCAGCTCTGAGCAGGCGGAGGCTGCTGTCCTGCTTCTGGGGACACGTGCTGGAGAGCGTGCAGGTGTGAGTGCACAGCTCTGGCATAGGAGCTTCCAAGACGGTAGCCATGGTTTCCAAGAGACCAAGCACGAGGCTTGGCCCTAAGAAGGGGTGGGCTGGGCTGGGCTGGGCTCCACAGAACTAAGAACAGGGTACGCAGCGCGGGAAGGAATCGGACAGTCTGCACAGTTCCCGCTCCCCCTGGGGAGCACGGGGTGGAAGGCCCCATCGGCAGGATGATCAGGTCCTATTTAATCCAAAGCCCACCCAACCAAACCTAGAGGCCCAAGCCAAGCTGCTTTGGGAAAAGCCATGGGCCTCCAAAGGCTCTGAGGTTTGCCTGCAAGAAGGCAGGTGAGTCAGGAACCCCAGAAGTGATGTGTGGAGGTGCCGTTCTCCCCAGGACGGAGGCTGTCCCGCTGCCCATTCCCTCCCTGGTCAGGTCCCTTTCAGCTCTTGTTCCAAATGGGCGAGTGGAACAGCGGGAAGTGCCAACGTGCTACCAAGTCCTCCCCGCAGGCGCTGTCGCCAAGGAATTCCCTTTCCGACTCAGATTCAAGGACAGCTCTCAGCAGAGCACGAGAGCCCCCCTGGAGGCTCCCTGCTGAGCTGGTGCCAGTGTGGCTCCTCCTGGAGATGGCAGGGAGACCAAGCCGCTCAGGACTCTGCTATGCCCAGAAGCAGCAACTTGGGCACCACTGCAGGTTACATTCCATTTATGGCCTGCCACCTTCTCAGGGCAGAGTGGGGTCAGCCTTGGACGGCCACAGGCTAGGAGGCAGTCAAACCTAACGCATCAGAGTTTCGTCACTAATAAACGCACTAGCTAATAAGTTCCTGGCCTTTTTAGGAAGCAGGTCCCCTGCTTTTCCTACTGATTATATCAAACAACTCATCAAAGGCCAAGAATCAGCCTTGGAGGGGGCTTTGGGAAAAGTCTAATACAACCGCCCTGAACTTATACTTAAGTACGTGTCACACACTGTGCTGGGCACTGCACAGAGACGCTGTGCAGTCCAGACAGGCAGGACAGAGCAGAAGCAAAGCACGCAGGAAGTCTGAGTGCAGCGTGAGCAGAGGGCCAGAGACCTCCCTGACTCGCTCACCTGCGTGTGTTCAATGGCTCTGGAAAGAACCCTGCAGCCCAGCGACCTCACCTGCTGCAGGAGGCCACTCACTCGCACCCTGCAGTGGGCTCAGCCCTGTACCCTGAGCCAACGGGAGCTTCCTTAGGTTTTTCCAGAGTTGCTATACCATTGTGTGTGTGTGTGTGTGTGTGTGCGCGCGCGGCGGGGAGTGTGGCCTGTAAGGAGGTGGCTGGGAGACAAAATCCTCTCTACATTTTGCTGGATGAGCGTGGCAGCCCTGGGCTATGTTCATCCTTCCATAACCCAGGAAAAGGTGCCTATGGGCTCGCAGCCGCACTTGGCTGTCAGCTTGGCACAGCCGCCTCAGTCACTACGGCCTAAGAAATAGCTAAGGAAGAAAACCGGAAGCCCACCCAGTGTGGCCAGGGGTGCGGGGGAAGCAGGGCTGAGTCTGCCAAATCAGCGTCGCCATGAGCCCCCAGCCCGGGCCCACCTGAGCTCTGCCCACGGGGCCAGGGCTGCCCATTGCTGGCCAAGCTCCTGCACCTCACAAGGTCCCCAAGTCCTTCCCAATCCATCTTCCTGAGCATGCAGATTGGGGGCCAGGGTCATGGCGCAGCAGGTAAAGCCACCACCTACAATGCCCACATCCCAAACGGGTGCTGGATCTCGTCCCGGCTGCTCCACTTCTGCTCCAGCTCCCCAGCCCGGGAAAGCAGTGGAAGTTGGCCCAAGTGCCTGAGCCCAGGCCAATGAAGTGTGAAATCCAGGTGAAGTTCCAGGTTTTGGCCTGGCTCAGCGCTGGCTGTTGCAGCCACCTAAGGAGTGAGCCAGCAGATGGGAGATTCTCTCTCTCTCTCTCTCTCTCACTCTCTCTCAGCTTTAGCCCAGGCATTTGCCATTCACAGATTTCCAAGGATCTGGGGAATCCGTCTGCCTGAGGCCCCCGGTTAAGCCGCCGTCAGCAAGACCAAGCAGAAGGCGGAGTTCATGAAAGGAGGCGGAGGCTGTGTTAAGAACTCAGTTTCCGGGGCTCTGCTGTTTGATCTTCGTGACGCCCCTGTAAGAGCTCTGACGCTATCATTCCTTCGACAGATTTTATAACACATAAAGGTGGAATGACTCACTCGGCGAAGGCCCTGCCACCACAGGAGGAGCCAGGACGAATCTGAGACAGGCTCCCTGCACCGAGGTCCCATGTGCAGGCAGAGTTAAGCGGCACTGAGAGAACAAAGGAGCAACCTGTGTGAAGCAGATCCCTGCAGGCCCACCCAGGCCACTGCTACGGGGGAATTCCTGTCCCGATGAGCTCAGAGGATTCCTACGGCTTCTCCTACTTCCTCCCAGCGTCGACGATGAGACACGCTAAGTGTGTGTATCATTGTCTTCCACTGGGACGCCTTGGAGGTACAGATTGTGGTGTAGACAGAGGTGGCTGCAGTGCAGCTCCTGGTGGACTGAGGGGCAGAGAAGAAGAGGAACAAAGGAGACCAAACAGAAGGGGAGGGCGAAGGCCTTTTCCCGGGGGAAGTCCCAGGCCACCCCAGTCTAATTAAAGAAGGCGGACACACCCGCGTGAAGAAGGCCTTAGGTTATAGCCCAGTGCCTACAGAAGCACTGAAGTGCATCCAAGCCAGGGCAACAATACAGAAACCAAAACAAACAAAGCCCCCAAAGTATAAACACAGGGAAGGCGGCTGCTCTCTGTCTCCAGATCCTACAGCGCGGAGAGCAGGGGATCCAGGGGGAAGGCAGGCGGAGGCAAGGCTGAGGTCCCAGTGGCCACCTTTGCCCAGCACAGGAGACCTCTGTGAGGGAGGAGCCCCGGGAGCAGAGGCAGCCTCAGGCGGCTTCACAAACAGCACAGGCGCCTACATCCCCCCACCCCACATGCCCTGCAAGCCACGCCGCCCCACAGTGATCTTTTCAGCACCTGCCTCAGGCAAGGAGGCGCTTCTCTCCCTATTACTGCACATTATGATAATGCCCAAACACATCTGATCCAGTCTATTCCTTTATTTATTCTGAAAGGGAGGGAGAGGGAGAGAGGGAGAGAGGGAGAAAGGGAGAGGGAGAGAGAGAGAGAGAGAAACTTCCATCTGCTGGTTCATTCCCCAAATGCCCTCAGTTCCCCCAATGCTGGGCCAGGCCGAAGCCTAGTCCATGCCTCCCACCTAGGCAGCAGGGGGTCAGTGAGCCGTCCCCTGCTACCTCCCAGGGGGTGCATCAGCAGGAAGTAGAGCTGGACACAGGCACTCTGATATGGGACACAGGTGTTCCAAGTGGTGTCTAATTGCTGGGCCAAACGCCCACCCTGGAAGTTTGATTCAAGAGAGGAGAGCTGGGCAGGCATCGTGGTTAGCGGGGTGAGCCGCTGACTGGGATATCCACATCCCACCTCAGGGTGCCTGGGACAAGTCCCACCTCCGCTTCCAACCCAGCTCCTTGCTGTCGTGCACCCTGGCAGGCAGCAGGTGACTGCCCAAGTAGTGGGTTCCCTGCTACCCACAGGGGAGACCCAGATGGGAGTTCCTGGCTCCTGACTTGGGCCTGGCCCAGCCCAGGCAGTTGGGCATATTTGGGGAGTGAACTAGCAGATGTTAGGTCTATTTCTCTCTCTCTCTCTCTGCTTTCAAATAAAGTGAATGAGTGAGTGAATAGGAGAAAAGAGAGCTCCACGGGCAGATGAACAGACAAAGGAAATTCTGGCATCTGCTACGACACGGATGGCCTTTGAAAACATGAAATGTGCTGGACACAAAAGGACAAACACCATTAATCCCATGTATATGAATGACCTGGGATAGGGCAACTCAGAGGGTACAGGGCTGGCGGGAGGGGGAAATGGGGGCTGCCGTTTAATGGGCACAGAGTGTCTGTTTGGGAAGATGATGCACAACAGTGAATGTACTTAACATGCCTGATGGGGTCAAGTTCATTCCTGGGGTCAAGTTCATTCCTGGTAGACTTCATCACAATAAGAGGAGGAGGAAGGAGAGCAACTGGATGTGCAGTACTGCGACAGGCAGGGACGACGGGGTGGGGGAGGAAAGGGGCTCAGCCTGTCGTGGTCACGGAGCAGCGGCCAGCAGCACGGAGGTGAGGTCAGGGCTGCGAGTCCACAGCAAACAGCTCAACAGGTGACCTGGCCAGGCGCAGCGGGCAGGGGAAGGGAGGCAGCCCGGGCTTTCTGAACACAGTGTAGTGAGCCTGGGTGGCAGGGAGTGGGCAGAGGGCAGGCAGGGAGCGGGTGCAGGAGGTCAGCTTTCATCTGCCCACTCTCCCACGGTTGCCGCGTCATCCAAACAGAGCGCACAGGCGCCTGGCCAGAGCAGGGACAGCTGAGGCCTTCCGAGCCCAAGATCCAGGATGCATTCTGCAGGTTTTTCGAGCCCCTCACCTGTGATTCCACTTGACCTTCCCAACAACCTTGAGGAAATGAGTCAGACCACTCCCATATAACAGAAGGCAAAGCTGGTTGTGTGTCTCCTCTACAGTCGCACAGTGGGAAGCAGAGCCAGAATCCAAACCCTAACTGGGCACAGGCCACCCTTTCCCCATAGCACTGCCTTTGAGGTGCCCTTGCCCAGGGACCAGTCACCATATATGGCACACCTGTGTGGCACTGGGGAAGACAGCGCCTCTGCTCCTCAACCCTGGCACTGATAAAGGGGGGACAATAACAGCCCCAATTCCATGAGATCCTGAGATACTTGCTAACCCACGTGCCCCAGCCAGCAAGCTCCCATTAGAATACCTGTTATTCCTGGATGCTCCCAGTCAGCCCATTTCACAGGTTCAGTCCAGGTGAGGGATGGGCTTGCGGGTCAGAAGGTTCGCGGCAGAGGGCAGAGGCTGCAGTTGCATTACAGATACCCGGATATGGTCCAAGCTCTGTGTCTGGGCCCCTGTGGTCACCCAGCATTTAAGGGGCACTATTCTGTGTCGTCATCCACCTTATTTTTACAGATGTGAAAGCTGAGTGGGCAAAATACACAGGGGGACTTCAAAAGGTCATGGGAAAATGGAATGATAGTTTTTTTTTAAAATTTGTTTATTATGAAGAGTTACAGAGAGAGATCTCTTCATCTGCTGGTTCACTCCCCAAATGGCTACAATAGGCCAAAGCCAGGAGCCTCTTCTGGGTCTCCCACGTGAGTGCAGGGGCCCAAGCACTTGGGTCATCTGCTGCTTCCCAGGCCATTAGCAGGGAGAGGGATCAGAAGTGATGTGGCTGGGGTTCGAACCAGCACCCACATGCGATGTCAGCATTGCAGGCAGCAGCTTAACCCACTGTGCCATAGTGTTGCCCCCAGAAAGATAGGTTTATTTTGGTGCAACATTTTTTTTAAAAATCCATGCAATTTTTTCATACTATGTCTTTTCATGTTCTTCTTTAAGACCCCTGAATGAATGGATTTCAAGTCAGGTTTTTTTGGCACTAAAATACTGTAATCTTTTAATTACAGTTTCCACAAACTTTTAAAAGTGCTGTGGAATTCTGCTCAGAACCACAAAGTCCCCAAATACAGCAGGTGAGCCTCAGCCGCGTCCTGACACGCTCTTTTCTTCTTTAGCAGAACCTCGACCTGATCATCTTTATATTGGAATCAATACTTTCACCCATTTAATTTATTCTTCAACAAATATGAATGGCGGGGCTGGTGTTGTGGTGTGGCAGGTTAAACCACCACTTGCAATGCTGGCATCCCATATTAGAGCACCTGTTCAAGTCCTGGTTGCTCGGCTTCTGATCCAACTCCCTGCTAATGCACCTTGGAAAACAGCAGAAGATGGCCCCAGTGCTCGGCCCCTGCCACTCATGTGGGAGACCTGCATAACGTTCCCGGCTCCTGGCTTCAGCCTGGCCCAGCTCCAGCTGTTGCAGTCATCTGGGAACTGAACCAGTGGGTGGAGGATCACTCTTTTCTCTGTCTCTCTGCCTTTCAAATAAGTAAATCTTCAAAAATAAACAAATGAGTGTGAGTAGCCTGTATAAGCTCCAGTCTTGTTTTAGGTACAGTTAAAGTAGTGATAGAACCTACAGTTTTTACTGCCTGCTTTGTGTCTGCCTCTCTCACCTATTTTACATGAAATTATGAAGATTATTGATGCAAAGTGACAAGGTAGCAATTCTTGTTTCCTCTATCATATTCTTAAAGTTTATTATTAAAGTTCCCCATTTCCTATTCATTTGTGTTTTCTTTTTCCTCCCTTTCTGTGAGTTTGGAAATGACATGGTAGCTAGTTTGTTAGTGTCTGCCTAGAAATCTTAACATGTATATGTAACTTAAAGACTCCTGATGATCAATATCTCTTTCTTTAGAAAAGATCTATTTCTTTATTTATTTGAAAGTCAGGGACAGATCAGTCTTCCATCCACTGGGTTAGTCCCCATATGGCTGCCATGACTGGGGCTGGGCCAGGCTGAAGCTAGGAGTCAGGAGCTCCCTCTGGGTCTCTCACGTGGGTGACAGGGGCTCAGGGACTTGGGCCACCTTCCGCTGCTTTCCCAGGCACATTAGCAGGGAGCTGGATCAGAAGTGGAGCAGCCAGGACTCAGCCAGAGCCCTTATGGGATGATGGTGCTGCAGGTGGTGGCTTATGATGGAACAAGGACATTTTTGCTCATTGCCCAAAACATAGATAAGCAGTGGAATGTATTCCTTGCCCTTGAATCTCAATTGGGTCTCATACCCTATTGCCTTCATACCCCACCCTGCATTCTTTCCCTGGTTCCCAAGGCCCCACCCAGTTCCAGGAATTCCCCTCCACCTGCTGCCCTCCACCCCCAGCCCCAGCCCCAGCCCCAGCCCTAGCCCTCCTTAAAAAGGCCCGGCCCCCGGGGGTCAGAGCCTTCTGCCACGTGCTCCATCAGTGGGCAGGCAGCTGATCACCCACTCTACGGATTTATTTTCTCTGAATAAATTTGGTCTGGCTGTAAATTCATACACTGCCTCCTCTCTGTTCTGCACCTCTTTTCCTAACATTTTGGTACCCTGTGTGAGGAGACAAGGGCTCCCTTTTCCTAACAGCTTACCCTGCTGTGCCACAGCACCGGCCGACCCAGATAATCAATATCTTTAACCTCTTCCCAAACAATAACGATCTCAATATACTTAAACTCTGATTATCTGCCTTCCAACGTAGATACTGTAGTTACCAAAGATTTTAATTGCAGCTTCATATTTATCCCCACACAAATTAGACACTGTCATTTGCATTTTCTCCACTCTCAGCACTCAGATTCGCTCTACGCTTACTGTTTGAGTCGCTCACCATTCCTACTTGAATCTGTGCCCTTCCTTTTATTTTTATTCTTCTTGAACTCTCTCTCTCTCAGAAGTTTCTTCTGTGCGGATTCTTTTGATAGAAACCTCTGCTTTTGTTTGCCTGCAGACGGCTTTATTCGGCCTACATTCTTGAAGAGGTGTTTCCTGATGGTAGAATTTTGTATTTAGCAGTGATGTTTCTTGTACCTTCCTTGCCTGTCGCTCCCCGTCTTCGTGGAGGAACGACACTAAACCCTGCCTAGGCTTCCTATCCGAGTCACGGCACCATTATGTCGCTCCCCCTCTTTATGGAGGAACGACACTAAACCCTGCGCTGTTCTTTTGTCTGCTCGGCCCTCCCCGGGTTTGCTGCTGGTTCTTCCCGGGTTGGCTACCGTCCCTTCCACCTCCGTGGAAGGGCGGTTCCCCCTAGCCACTTTCCCCACTTCCGCGGGGGAGCAGCACACCACCGGCCGGCTCTCTCGGGGGCTGCACAGGTGTTCCTCAGGTAGATGTTCCCTGTGCATGTTGTCTCTCTCCTCCTTTATAGTCCTCTTCCACCAATCCCAACTCTGCTACCCACACGCCGAGTACGCTGCTCTCCTCCAATCAGGAGCAGGTCCTACAGTTTATTGGTTGAACTGGAGGCAGCTGTGTAGAAGCTGTTTCCTCCTCTCCCAGTGCCATATTGTGGGAGAGCAGATGCATAGAATAAGTCTTAATTCCAGTAACTCAGTCTAGTCCGAGTTACTCCCAGTTGCTCCCCACACTTGCCTGCAAAGGAACAATGCTGCTCGCAGCTAATCGGTCTTCAGTAGACTTTTATTAAGAAAATAACAGCGACAGAGAAAGAATGGAGGGAGGAAGAGAGGAGATGAAAAAAGGACCCCTCCTTCCTGGGCACACAGCTTATATACAAAATCCGGCCAATTGCAAGTGGGCTCAAGTCCATGCACGGAACACTCCAATCCGCTGTTTGTTCATGCAGTGTGCACGCGTCCTTGGGCCAATCAGATGAGGTGTCACTCAGCAGGCAGGCTCACTGCATAGTCCTCAGTGCCATCTTGTTTACGAGACAGGCTCAGTTCCTCTGGAAAGTCCGGACCGTTGGAAAGCATTGCCCTACCAAAACTAGCCTTGTGATAAAAACACAGCAACAGCTATCAGACCGACCTTGACATGAAGGCCCCACGGCTGGCCAGCCCATGGGGCCCCACAGTTTCTCAGCATTCTGAAGATATGATTTCACTGTTTGTCTTTAATTGTTAATGTTGCAAAAGCAACCATGAGTTAGCTACCCTGAAGGAAACCTACCTTTTGGGTTTACTTTAAAATTATTTATCTTTTGTGTTTTACAGTCTCATGATTGTAAGGTGTCCGGCACGCAACAAATCTTCCCAGGCAGACGAATCAATTAATTCACAGGCTTTTACTGGGGTTCCGCTCCCAGGTGAGGTTCCCCGGTCCCAACAGAGCGGGGGCCAGGGAAGTCACGCATCAGAGATTGGGAGAGCTCCTTTTATAGATTCAGGGCGTGAGGGTTAAAGGTTGAGGCGGGTCTGATCCTCATTGGTTGACCTTTAGGCACCCGCAGGGACCTTGACAAGGACTTTCTTCCCCGGAAGTAGGCCTCTCCATTCCCGGAAGTGTAGGCCTTCCCTCCTTGCGGATCCCAAAGCTATCAGTGATGATAGATCAACAAGTGAAATTTTACTTGTCAATCGGGATAAATCAGATCTCATAAATATGATCATATTCAACCGATGCTTGATCATTGCTTCTTCAAATATTGTAATCCTACACTATTATCACCTAGAACGCTCATTAAAATATGTTGGGGCCTTTTTATTCCATCCCAGAGTCAGCAAAAATTATCGTGTGTGGGCTAAATCCGGCCCACTGCCTGTTTTTTTATTTTATCAGCACAGAGCCACACCCGTTCATTTACATGTGAGCGGGGGGGGGGGGGGGCATGTTCCTTCCTTCACACACAGGACTGGCCACTGGCCGAGGGGCCAAGTTGGCCTTCTTTTTTGTAATTCACAAATTGTTTAAAAGTTTTTATTTGAAAGGGAGGGAAAGACAGAGATCTTCCATCTGCTGGTTCACTCCCCAAACACCTGCACCAACCAGGGCTGGGCCAGGCAACAGCTAGGAGCCTGGAGCTCCATCGGAGTCTCCCACATGGTGGGCAGGGACCCAGGTTCCTGAGCCATTACCTGCTGCCTCCCAGGGAAGGAAGCAGATCCAGGCTTGGGTGTGGCTGCCTTAAGCAGTGTCTTAACCCCTGTGCCAAATGACCGCCCCCACGAGTGGATTTGACTGTCCATTGAACTAGTCTTAGGGGTATGGTTGTTTCTGCTAGAATACTTTTTTGGAAAAAAAAATTTATTTGAAGGGCAGAGTGACAAAGAGTTTCCATCTGCTGGTTCACTCCCTGAATGGTTGCTAACAGCCAGAGCTGTGCCAGGCGGAAGCCAGGAAGTCCACCCGGGTCTCCCAGGTGGGTGGCAAGGGCCCAGGTATTTGCTTTCCCAGGTACATCGGCAGGAAGCTGTACCAGAAGCAGAGCAGCCGGGACTCAAACCGGTGCTCTGGTCTGGGATGCTGGTGTTGCAGGCGGCGGAGGTCTAACCCGCTGCGCCGGGCGCTGGCTCCCGGGATACTCCCGAGGCTTCCACATCCCGTGCTGGGGTCAGGAGGCGGGGAGCCGTGGGAGCCTCTGTTTGGCAGAGCCGAGAGGCACAGACTGAGGCCCAACGGAGACAGGCGGCATTGAGAGCGGAAGACACAGGGCGGGGCTTCAGCAGAAAGGACCTTAGTTCTGTCTGTGATGATTTTGCAACTCCTGGGAGCAAATAAACCCCAGCTCGTTTTCACAAAAATTTTTACTTTTGCCTGTAGCTTTATTTATTTATTTATTTATTTATTTATTTTCTATCCCAGCCCTTGGTGTGAAGAAGAGGAGCAGGCACCGTGCCAGCGGGGACAAGGCCTCACAGGGGTCCTTTCCTAAAAGAGCTGGAGGGGGCGGACACGGCCCTTTCCTGTCTCTGATGTTTCAAAGCAGAGCGGCGACCTGACTGTGCGCCTGGGTGACAGCTACAGGAAGGCGGAGCACAGATGACCTTCCAGGAGGCAGCTGTCACCTGGGCCCGTCATGCTGCATCAGAGCCAGGGCGCGACGGACAAAGAGAGGCAGGCCTGCCCAGACCGCCTCGCCCCTACCTTTCCAGAAGCTCCGGCGTCCCTGCTCCCAGACATGGCTTCTAACCACGCGGGCAGAGCCGAGCCCAATCTACAAAACAACGAGGGTGGCAGCCAGGGCCGTGCGTGCCCAGCGACAGGCCGAGGCCTGCACCTGCTCTGATGGGGTGGCTAGGGCAGTTCCCTCCTCAACTTCGACGAGCGGTGGCCGTACCCAGAGACGGTGACACAGGGAGGACAGCGCAGTTACAAGTGGGCACGGGCCTTTATTCTCAGTGCATGGCAGTACTGGTTTCTGCTCATCAGCAAGAATTATTTGTTCCAAAAAAAAAAAAAAAAAATCCCTTTGAAAACTCCTTTGCTCTTCTTCCCTTCTCAGTGGAACACCACACTTGAATGGCACATCTGCCAATATATAGCACCCCCCTCCCACCCCAAGAACCATATAAATACATGCGAAATATTGTCCACAGAGCTTAAAGATACCAAGATGCGATACAGGCCGGTGCTGAGCTGCAGTTGAACTGCAAACACTGGGCACACGTCCTTTGTTTGTGTCATGCAGGCCACAAGAGTCAACCTTGTGTTTTTCTCTTTTGTACAAAAATACCAGCGCTTGTTCTACTAGCTAACAAAAAGGACAAGGTGGAACTCCAAGTTTCTACCTGTGTGTGCATTCCAAGAGCACACGCACACAGGTTGGCATGGACATAGGGCATATGCACACGTGGCATACACACACACACACACACACACGGACAAGACAGGAGCCCCGGGCCGACTGGGCACGGGGGGCTCATCTCCCTCCGCCTCCTGGAACAGCAGGCCCGATGGCAGGGGTGGGAGGGCAACAGGACTGGCATGGAGCCACGCGGAACCGAGGGCCTGGTCTACTCTGGGGCGTTCCTCAGCACCATGGCCTCCATGTGGTCCCCACATGGGACAGGTGAGGAAGTGCGCCGAGGGGGATGGTCCCAGGAGGGGGCATGCGAGTGTGCCCAGCCTCGCTGGGTTTTGGGCAGTGAGGGAATCGCTCAGACTGAACTGGGCAGACTCTCCCCTCTTGACACTCTGGGGGAAGAAAGCCAAGTAATGAAGCCTCCCTGGACCCCTCAAAGATGGGGGACCCCTACGGGAAGGGCTCAGCCCTGGGCCAGGACCAGTCACTGCTGCCCTGAGGCTGAGCCCGCTGTCCCCGACCCAGCACAAAGCACAAAACCTTTCTAGGGGAGGGAAGGAGCCTCAAATCAGGTGCGCGCACAAAGACTCACTCGTGGAAAACTCCCAGGGGAACAGGAAGTGAGAGAGCCATAAAAAGCAGCGGACCCCAGACCGGAGCATCCTAGGGACTGGGAGGTGGTGCTGGCCTGGGGAGCACTTTGCCTGCCATTCTCTGAGAAACACACCTCGGGCAGAAGGTCCGGGCTCTAACGGCCGGCTGCCAGGAGCCTGTGGCTTGTGCGGGCCAGGCTGCGCTCCTCCCGGCCAGCCCGGGCTCCCTAAGCTCACGGGAGAGGATGCGAGGATGGCACTTTCTCCCCTCCCCGTCAGACCCTTTCAAACCCAAAGCGCCATTTTGGGGAGAAGTGTTAGCAACTTGTGCCATATCTGCTCACTGCCAATTGGATCGCTGAAACTCAATAGAAAAAACTTACATAAAAAAAAAAAAAAACAACATGCACATAAACACTGAAACTTACTTCATTCCATATCAACAAAATTTATATTAAAAAAGTCTAGAACCCGACAGATTTTTTCCCCCTAAGTACAAGGATGGCTGTTTGGCGAAAGGAAATACAGTGCGCTGGCTCTGAAACCAACGGCAGAGACATGAGGTCACCCCTCGTGTCAAGAGCTAGGTGCGCACTTCCTTCCACCGGGTTCCGTGACGGCACTGGATTGTGAATCCTTCAAATACAAGACATATGGCTGACTCAAAAATATCAATTTCTAAACTAAAGAAGACTATATGTTTTTTTGCATAATATTTCTGTATTTTCTCTCCTATGGAAACTAGCACACGCACACACACACACACACACAGAAACCATTGACTTTAAAAACCTAGACATGAGCTCTCCCGGGTCACCTGTCAGGCACGAGTCTCAGGAGCAGAAATGGTCGAGGAGGAGCCCCGAGCTTCTTATTGGCTTGCTTTTTAGAATGATCTGAGGTAATAAAAGACTTGACAGAATTCAGAATTAAATCTTCCGATGTACTTAATAAATATTTATGTGAACACCTTACACCTTGGGTGAGCTGTTTATTATCCCCCTGTGGGTACTGAAGACAGAGAAAAATCGCTGAAGCACGGAACCTGCACAAAACCAAAGCCAAGTGTGCTTTTTCTCTTCCCTACTAGGATGGATTCTGCAGCGGGGCGGGGCGGGGCGGGGGGGGGGGTGCAGTGGGCGTGGCTTCCTTGCTGGTCCCGCCTTCGACAGACAGCGCAGGAGAGTGGGGAGAGGGAGCAGGGGTCTGGGAAGGGCTGGAGCAGGCGGCTCAGGTCACCTCCTCCCCCAGCGGGATTCACACGCCCTCGAGCCCCCTCCACTTTCTTCCCATCGCTCTCGGGGGGAGGGGAGTGGGCTTCATTTATTACAGGGGACGGGAATGAAGTCGGGGGCCCCCTCTCATGTGCCCCCACCTGTCCCAGGGAGGAACACTTGAGACACCCCCTCGCAAAAGCCCCCAGCTCCTGAGGGGCAGGTGGGGAGGGCAGCGCTGGGGAGAAAAGGCACCGGGCTCTCCCCCGTGGCAGCCGCACCCACTGCTGGCAGGGGGCTCAGGGCGGGGCGGGGGGGGGGGGCCTGCAGGAGGAAGGCTAGGGCAAGGGGGCGCTGCGGGGTCGACCTTTTGCCCCCTGTGAGTCGGTCAATGCCACAGGCTCCCCCACTCTGGATACACATCTTTCAAGGTAAGAATATTTGAGAAAGGCTGGGATCGTCTCAGAGACCAGATGAACAATGGGGCACGGGTAAGAGGCAGACCGGAGAGCCAAAGGGGATGCGCGGGCCGGCCCCCAGGCCCCGGAAGTGCGGGGCTTCTGGTCCCTGTGGGCAGGTGCTCTGGGGTCCTGCTGCAAGGGCCCGGGGGCTCCCTCAAGGCTTCTGGATGCTCACTCGCCCAACCCTTGGCTGATGGCTTTGAAAGCAGCAGTTGCCCCCAGGAGGAGCGCCCGGGAGCCTGCTCCGAAGGCCCGCCAGCTCCTGGTTCTCGAAATCCAAGTCCAGCCAGGGGCCGGGGCACCCCCAGCTCCCCCTTCTCCATCCCGTGAGGACGAGGCGAGGACTCAGGCCCATGGTAGCTCTCCCGGATGTTTGCAGGCGCCCCAGCGGAGGCCGCGCTCCCCCTGCGCTGGTGCCTCCTCTGCCCCGCCAGATGGCAGTTTAGAAGCAGAAGGTAGGCCAGCGCCCCGGCTCACTAGGCTAATCCTCTGCCTTGCGGCGCCGGCACACCGGGTTCTAGTCCCCGTCGGGGCGCCGGATTCTGTCCTGGTTGCCCCTCTTCCAGGCCAGCTCTCTGCTGTAGCCAGGGAGTGCAGTGGAGGATGGCCCGAGTCTTTGGGCCCTGCACCCGCATGGGAGACCAGGGGAAGCACCTGGCTCCAGTAACGTGCTGGTCACAGCGCGCCGGCCGTGGCGGCCATTGGAGGGTGAACCAACGGCAAAAGGAAGACCTTTCTCTCTGTCTCTCTCACTGTCCACTCTGCCTGTCAAAAAAAAAAAAAAAAAGAAGAGGCAGAAGGTAGCCTGGCAACAGCAGGTGACCTCGGCAGCCCCTCTCCCACAGGACCCTTCCTCAAGGAAGCCTCCCTGCCTGTGCAACTACACCGAGGTTTCTACGGGGCCAGGAGGGAGAACGGTGCAGCTCCACGCGATGTACCCCAGTCCTCTCTAGTCTCTCAACAGACACAGCACTAAAAACAGAAACAAGCCAGGGGGAGGGAGACGATGGGGCTCGCGAGAGACAGAGAGGATGCCCAGGAAGCTGTGCTGCACGCCAGTGGCGCATCCAAGAGGGCGGACAAGGGGACTGCACCAGCCCGCGTCAGCCTTTGTCCTCCTGCACCGACAGGAAGGGACTCGGTCACTCCAGGGTCCAGAGGGAGAAGCTGAGTGGACTGATGTCCGGGACCAGGATCTGCTCCTTGGGCAGCTCCGCTGTCCTCACCTGTAGCTCGCTCGCTCACTCTTCCTCCCTCTCTCTGAGCCTGGGCTGGGAGAATCAGGGAAGGGGGAGAGGACTGGATGCCAGAGAACCTGGAGGGGCGTGGTCTCAGGGCAGTTGTAGCTGCGGGGAGGTGGCTGATCCTGGTCTCCTCTGCAGGGGAAGCTGCTGAGGCTGGGGCGGGGCGGGGCGAAGTGCTGAACACTGGGGCAGGGCATCTCTCTCCTTCTGCTGCTGCTCAGACAGAGCACACTCATGGAGAGGACCTAAGAGTATGGAGGAGCCAGCAGAGCACAGTCAGCCCGGGGGCCGGCGCTGTGGCGTTAGCGGGCTAAGCTGCCACCTGCAATGCTGGCATCCCGTATGGGCGCTGGTTCGAGTCCCGGGCTGCTCCATTTCTGATCCCACTTCCTGCTAATGCACTTGGGGGAGCAGGAGATGCACCAAGTGCTCCACCCTCGTGGGAGACCTGGAAGAAGCTCCTGGTTTCAGCCTGGTCCAGCTCTGGCTGTTGTGGCTGTTTTGGGAGCAAACCAGCAGATGGAAGACTTTTCTCTCTGTGTTTCTCCCTCTCTAACTCTATCTTTCAAATAAGGAAAATAAATCTTTTAAAAAGAAAGCCAAATAAATTAGCTGAATCTCCTGTCCTAGGGCTTTCTGCCACTGTGTAGAACCTTACAGAATACTGGGCAAAGAAGGCTCACCGTCAGTACGATTGGTCCCTCCTCCCTGGAGAAACTGCACGTCCACTGGCTAAGTTTTCTGCTCTTCCTCGCCCCACCACGGCCTGCAGCCCCACTCAGCAGGGACGTGGCAAGGACTTCTTGCCACTCAGTGGGATCAAGCAGCTTAACACCTCTGCTAGGAAGACTCAAGGAACCGGGCCACATGCGCCCCTGACTGCACAGGACTGAGGACCCACGTTTCCGCCCTCCTAGGATTCCTGCTGTGCACCCGAGGGTGGACTGTACCTGCACGATGCCTCTGCTCCGGATCCCGGTGAGCCGGGGGAGTGGAAGCTCCACTGGCGTCCAGCAAGCTCCCGCTTCCCACGGCTCCACATCAGATCTTAGAGCGAGGCAAGTGGGGTCAGGTGGGCCCAAACCAACGCCTTCTCTCTTGGCCCCGGGGGGCTACCCGGGCAGATGGACAGGCCCCAGCACTCCCACCTGCTGCAGAAGTGCAGCCCGCCCTGCTCATCTGCTTTTGGGATCTCAGAACCTCTAGGGGGAGCACTACAGGACGGTGTGCGCCCTCAGCGTCAGTGACGTCAGACTTCCTACTTCTGTTTTAGACGCAGGTGAGACCTTCCTGAGACAAGTCCATGGGAATCCATTGTGGAAAACAGACTTTTAAACAAACTGGGGTTGGGAAGAGGGTCTGGAGTCCTGCTTGCTGGCTTTTCCTCTCACCTGCTGGGTGGCCAAGCATTGTTATAGGAGATAAAAAGTGATTTGGGGATGATCAGATGGAAAAGATAGGAGAGGCTTTTGGGGGAACAAGGAAGAGCCATCCAGCCTAGACTGCAGACCTTCGGGGATCTAAAGGGACACCAGGCACCTGTAAGGGAAGCTGAGCGTCAGAGAGCTAGGGCCCCCACCTGGCCGGCGACAGGAGAGAAGGGGACGCCCATGGGACATCACCGCCCCAGGTCCCCACACTCCCTGCAGCATGGTGTGTGGTGCGGGGACAGCAGTGGAGGCAGGACAGGGCTAACGCAGCAGGCGGTCATCGTGCAAGCTCTGAGTCCTGCCCACTGAGCCAATCCCCCGCCCTCCCTGCTCATTCGGGAAGGGGGCTCCTTGAAGACAACTCCTGCTCCTGTCCCAGGAGCCCCGAGCAGTGCCCGGGCACTCTCTGGGGTCAGATGGAGACCCCCCTTCCTCGGCTGGAATTCGGCTGCTTTCTGCTTCCTTTCCAGAAAGCAGGGAAGGAAAGGCCTGTGCTCTCCCTGGAGAGGGAGGCCCTGCACAGCCGTCCCGTGAGGGTGGGACAGATATTCCAACCAGTAAGATCCGGAATGGGAAAATGCCTGACCCTGACTTCCCCCACTTCCCAGGAGGAAGGCCGGGGCGGCCTGCCTGTGCTCCAGGCGTCTACTGGAGCCAGCACGCGGGCTCCCTCCCGCTCAGTCTCCCGACACTCACCCTTCCCGCCAGAGAGGGAAGGAACAGTTAGCAGGGAGAGCAAATGCGGAAGAGAGGCGGGATTAAGACAGGAACGTGGGAGGCCCGAGGGGGAGGCTCTTGGATACTTGCAGGCTGATACTTCTCTTGTTCTTTCTTGCCTGCCTTTGGGCCTGTGGACGCAGCACGTGTCTCTGTCAAGCCCCACCCCCACAAGTCTGACACCAGAACACTTATGGTTGGCTCAAAAATCTAAACGAATCCAACTCTGGTCAACCTGCCCGGTTCATAATGTGGCAAGCCACAGACAATGCAAAGGCTCTTCCTGCGGCTCTGTGCCGGGGTTGGGCACGGGGCTGGGCGGGGTGGCCGAAGGAGCGGACTCGACTCGACACGCAGATCTGGGAAGACCCACGCGGGACTTAGTACCGAAAAACTCCTTCATGGCCCTGTCGGGGAAGAGCTGGCTGCCTTCCTGCGTTCCCCTCCGGGAAAAGGCCCAGTGACCAGGAAGAGGAGAGCACAGCGTCAGCCAGGATCTGACAATCTACCACCGGGACCACCTGCTCTGAGCCCGAGAGCGGATGGCATTGCAGCGCCAGGCTGGCTGGCAGAGCGGCTCCTAGACTGCACGTGCAAACGAAACAGGAAGGGCTGGCTACCGGCGAAGCAATCGAACAGAGGAGAGGAGAAGCAAAAGGGCTGCTCTTCAGAAACTCCTAAAAAAAACAGCTTAGTCGATGACGTAAAACACGTTGTTTTGATCATTCCACCTGCCCAGAAGTGAGCCAGTAGATTCTTAAAGCGAGAGCTTGCTTTATTTATGGGCCCTGCAAGGTAAAAGGTCCGGGACCCTCCACCTTGAGCTACCTGCCCCGCTATGGCTGTCTGGCTGCTGCCAGGCTACTGCCTCTGGCTGCCAGGGGCGTGCCAGCAGGAGGGCTGTCTGAGCAAGCCCAGTACTGGCTGGGCTACAGCAGGTGCAGTGGTCAAAACCCAGGGGCGGGCAGGGTGGCTCTCTGCGTGCCCCTCCTCAAGTGATCCCCGCGTCACCCTCAAGTGAACAGACTTCCTGGGTGTCCACTCAGCCTCACCTTGCGTCTGAGCTTAGGAGGGAGAGTTTAGACTCAAAAGGAGTAGAGGAGCAGTGACATAGCCAAACAAAGCAAGAGACAAAAACCAAAAAACCCCGAAAACAACACAAAGAAAACAAAGAGGCAAAGCAAAACAAAAACACAAGGAAAGGAAGAAACAAGCGATGCAGAGGCACAGGCGGAAAACAGGATTCTGGTCTTTAAAATGCTTAAGGTTTAATAGCTTTTCAACATTGAAAAATAATAATCAAAGGGCACACAGCCTGGTTTTAGAGTGGGACTTTTGTCTTTTCTTCCCTTGGGTCAAAGGTCAAAGGGAAAAACCAAAAGGAAAAGCTAACCACGGTGGGTTAGGGCGGAGGCCGCGTGCTCTCTTGTGGTCATCTTAGCAAATCATGCATCGTAAGAGACTCTCACTCACTGCCCACAGCAGGAGATGACGCGGCAGCAGCGACAGAAGTGGTGGGGGAGGTTCTGACTGGCGCAACCGATACATAGGACGAGCTAGGACCCAGTTTTACGTCAAGGTGCTGCCCCATGGTCCGGTGCCTTAGGACTCCCTTAATAGAGGCTCCCGTCTGGAATGTGTTAATTACTTCGATCTGCAAAGAATCAGAGAGTGAGACAGCTTTGCTCCACAGTCAGAGAGAGGGTAGGAGAGCGAGGGCGGGCGGTGGGGGGCTGGGGAGGGCACAGGAGCTAGAGAGAGAGAGAGAGAGAGAGAGAGAGAGAGAGAGAAGGAGAGGGGCTCACACACAGCAGTGATGAGGGGAGGGAGGTGCTCATTGCATATGGCACTTCAGTTAAGGAACGGTTACCATGGAGCCAAATCCCCCTCAGGACTCAGAGCCCGGCAGTGCTGGGCATCTGAAGTGTGCAGGTGTCCTTGCGTCTTCAGAGCTCAAAGCGGGCTGCCCCGACTCCAGCCCTCCTTGCGCTAGGCAGGGCCTGGAGCCTGCACATCGTCCTGACCTAGCACCTGCACCAAGTCAACCGCAGCCTCTGTTTGCAGGTTCTCCAGGGAAATAACTCACGTGTTTCAGGAAAAAACCCAGGGGGTGTGGCAGGCCGTAAAGAGGCGGCCGGAGTGGAAAGGCGCCCGAACCCGAGACTCCTGGGATTACGGAGTCTCCTGGGATCCCTTTCCCCAGGCTGAGGGGGACAGGGCCCATGTGCCTGTGGCCAGGGAAGGCGCTGGAGTTCCTGAGCGTCCAGCAGTTAGCCCGGGGTGTGGCAGCCGAGGCTCCAGGCCTGTGCCAACGTCTCCTCATGGGCAGGGCAGTGAACGCATTCGCTTCCCAACAATGGCCTTGATCTGCCGTGGTCACCCCTGACCGGAGGGAACAAGGCACAAACCAGAGGGAAGTCCCTGCTCTGTCGTGCACCTGCAGGAATCGTGCCTGGCGCGCCCACACGCCTAACGCCCAGGGTCATCTACCGGGGCATGGGGAAGGGTGCTGCCTCTCTCGCCCGCCGCACCTCCCCGGGAGTGGAGGCCAGAGAGCGGGCACCTTGTGACCAAAGGGTTGTTCTCATGGCAGCAGGGGGGGGGGGTCTTCAAAAAGCTCATGGAAAATGCAAATGATGAAAAAACCATGATGCATGGATAACAAGATTTTTTGCACCAAAATAAACGTTACCTTTTAATTCCACTTTCCACAAACTTTTTGAAGTATTTTTGCATTTATGAAGCTTCCTGAGAAGCCGTGAAATGTTCTGGGTTGGTTTCTGGATTCGGATTCCAGGGAACTGCGGGAGGGCAGGTCTGGCACAGGGGAGGTTCCAGTTCCAAGGGGGGGGGAGGGTGCTGCAGAGACCCCCTAACTCAGTACTCATTCGGGCAGCTGAGTCCCAACCTCGACAGTGAAACTGGACACCAGCTCACCTTCCCAAGACTCTAGCCCTTAAGTTTCTCAAAACTTCTGCTTTCTAGAGCTTTCAGAGTTCAGGGAGAATAATCTAGAACCAGGACTGGATAACAGCTTGGCACCACCTCCAGTCGCCAGGGGTTGCAGGACCACGACAGTGAGAAGCAGCTGGCTGGCAGGGATCCTGTTAGCACCCTCCTGGGGCCAAGGGTTTGGAGCCACAAGGGGACACACAGCTGCTCACAGGGGCAGGTGCCCGAGGGGGTGGCATGGCTGTGGTCACTGCAGCATCCCTGGCCGGTTGTTTCTGTGTCCCAGACTGCCTGGTGCTCCAACAGAGAAAGGTCGTAGGCCAAAGCCAGGCAGCCAGTGCCACCAGACAGAGAGGTGCACGGTCAAGGGGACAGAGGCTGGCAGTGGAGGGAGAGGAGGACCCGGGGGCCTTAGCCCCCCGGGAGAGGAGACGGGCAAGGAGGGAGCGAGGAGGCACTGCCGTGAAGGGCTCCTAGTTAGGAAAACAACCACGCAATGGAAGAGGAGGCGTGTGTTCCTGAAGGGAAGAAAAGCAAAGAAAGGTTATTTTGGAAAAGAGTAGACCCCTGCAAAAGCATGGGGGGCAGAGATGAGAGCCGCGGGCACCAGGTTCTAGGGGCACTTGACGGACTCGGCAGCTGGCGGCTGCGGTAGGAACCGTGCACACCCCCAGGGGCCTGTGCAGGTCCTGCTGGGGTGCCCCTCTCTGGGAGGAGGACTCAAGTGAGGGGAGAGCAGCCGCAGGGCTCCCTTCCCGGCCCTCGTCCACTTCCCCATCCGCGGTCTTGCCCGTGGGAGGCCCGGTCCTGCTGGGTGTGTGGCTAGATGTTTGCATCTGCTGGGAGGCAGGCCGCACCGGGGACCTCTCTGAGCCAACTGCAAGGCCAGTTTCGAGGCTGAGCGTGATTTTTTATATCAGCAGAGGGAGACAGGCCCAAGATGGGGAACCTTGGGATCGGCACAATAAGGTGTGTGAGGTGACGACAGGGAGAGGCGGAATGGACCAGCCCGATCCAGAAGGCAGCCTCGGCTGCTGCGTGGAAGGTGGCGGGAAAGAAGCCACTCCGAGGTGACAGGCAGGGTCTTGGGAGCAGCAGCAGGAGCCGCTTCCTAATCCCACTTCAGAAATGGCAAAAAGGGAAGAGGTTTGAAGAACTGACAGCTTCTTCCTTTTGGAGAAGCAAGCTGGAATCCTGCAAGAGACGCTGGGGCGTGGGGACGCTGCTGTCACAGGGCGGGAGGTCTGAGTGGGAGGTCAGGGCATGAGTTGGTTTTCCTGAGCTCCCTCCAGAGAACGGCGATTCCCGTAACGGCAGCGCGGGGGCACCACGCAGCCTGCGGGGGATGCTGGCCCAGGATCTAACTTCCCCCTCCGCAGGGGCAGGGACACTGCCCAGTTTCTACCCTGGGGTCTGGTCCAGTGCTTGCAGGAAGCTTGCCCATCCAACAGAGGGCGGCAGAGAGCACTCGAGCCCCAGCCCGCAGCTCGCAGGCTTGGCAGACAAGGTCCCAGGGCCCAGGCCCCCGGACTCCCTGCCTCCCACGGCTGCCCACGCAGAAACCCCCATCTCTGTCCTGGAGCTCGGGAGCTGGGGCTGCCATGGCCCAGGGAGAGATGCCGGCCGCCCGCCACCCTCTCCCAGCATGGGGTGGTGTCCTCCCCCGGGGCAAGCAGAGACCACGAGCGGAGTACCTGGGTCTGGATCCGGTTCAGGCCCCGGAACCAGAGGATCTGGCCTGGGCGCAGCTCCATCTCGGCGTGGTCGATCGCATCCAGCCCCTCGGCGTCCTTGCTGATCTCCTCCTTGGTGGTGCTGTGCCCTGCCTCCTTCAGGAACTTCAGGGATTGCGTGGGTATCGCAGAGATGATCTGAGGACGAGAAGAGCCGTCACCTCGTGGGGGCCACCTCCTGGGGGCCGGCCCATGGGTGGTGATGAGCCGGGGGAGAGAGGATGTGGGAGGAGCTGGGCACGTGGTATGCCCAAGGACAAGGCGCAGGGAAAAGGCCTGGGTGAGAAGGATCTTCTGGGTTCCCACTCCCACTGCAGCCTGTGTGGTCAGCCTCGGGGAGGGGGTACTCCACGCTTCCACGGCGTGCAGCGCCCGAACAGACTATGTGCGACTCAGAACAAGTCACTGGGCGAGCTGGGGGCGTGGGCAGGTGGCGCTGGCACCACGTGCTGAGAGGGAGGAACACTTGGGCTTTGTGTTGCGATGCTGGAAGAGGCTGGGGGCTTCCGTAGGAAAGCTGCTGCGTGGCATCAAGGCCCGGGGGTGGCCCCACGGGGGACCGGCAGCAAGGGAGCGACACAAGGGGCCGGCAGCAGGGCAGCCTGGGGCCCGGGCCGCTGCTGTGTTCCAATACACACAGAGGAAGAACTCTCCTACTCCTAAGAGCCTCGATTAGAAACCACAAGGACTGGGTGCGGTGTTATGGAGCAGGGGGTGAAAGCCATCGCCTGCCGCACCAGCATCCCACATGGACGCAGCTTCCTGTCTCGGTAGTTCCACTTCTGACCCAGCTTCCCTGCTAATGGCCTGGGAAAAGCAGAGGAAGATGGCCCAGGTGTTGGGCCCCTGCCACCTATATGGGAGCCATGGAAGAAGCTCCTGGCTGCGGGCTTCAGTCTGGCCCAGCCCTGGCCACTGTGGCTATCTGGGGGAGTGAACCAGTGGATGGAGGATCTCGCTCCCTCTCTCTCTGTAACTCTTTCAAATAAATAAATCAATCTTTTTTTTAAAAAATATCGTTTATTTGACAGAGAAAGAGAGATATCTCTTCTATGCACTGTTTCACTCCCCAAATGTGTGCAACCAGTCGGGCAACGCAGGGCTTAAGCCAGGAGCCTGGAACTCCATCCAAGTCTCCCTCTTGGGTGGCAGGGGTCCAGGTACCTGGGCCATCATGCGCGGCCTCCCAGGGCGAGCACTGGCGGAAGCGGAGCCAGGCCTTGAAGCCGGGTGATCTGATATGGCAGGTGGGCTGCATCAAATGTGGCCCCAGACCCTTCGTTTTTCTACAGCTGAGTTCCACCGCAAAGTCCCACGCCCGCCTTAGCGAAGCTAAGGGATCTGCCTGTGCCCAAGCTCGGTTAGAGAGGAGGCCTGGAGTTTCCGACATGTGGCCCCTGATGCTCTTACCCCGGAAGACGGAGGGGACTTGAGGACTTGGGTGAGGAGAGGGGAGGGGAGGCTGAGGGGAGCTGGGAGACCCTGCGGGTGCTGGTCCAGTCTCACACAGAGGAGAGGGGTCTGCAGGCCGTGCAAACGCGTGGGGAAGGCACGCGGCTACTCACCCGGCCCCACAGGAGTTCTCAGATCCCAAAGAAGAGACACCACAGCCACTGCGACAGGCTGAGCTTTGTGCAGCTGAAGGGCTTGCCCCCAAATTCCACAAGGAGAACCTAGAACAGAGAGCCGCGGCCCTCTAGACAAGGCCCCAGACGCCATGGCTCCCCCTGCCCTCGCCGGGAGTTCTGGTTGGCTCACTGAGGGAGGAGAGGGAAGCCTGGAAGGGGAAGTGGGGAGGCGGGGAGGTGGGGAGAGGGGAGGCAGGGAGAGTCCACAGAGCAGCTGGACGGGCAGGCAGGCACACGTGTTGTGCTCTTGACTCCTGTAAGGTCAGAGCAGGGGCATGGGGGCGTCCTGGGGCTAAAGCCAGTGGGCGACCAGGAGAGTGCACAGCGTGGAGGGGGGGCAGCGAGGGAGGGACCCTGCTGAGGCTGTGGCTGGACAGGGGGCTCCCAGTCCCTGGTACCCCCAGAGGGCAAGGAGGAAGCCTACACCTTGCTTACACGCACGCTACGTTGCCAGGAGGCACGGAGGTGGGTAAAACAGCCTGACTGTCCCCTGGTCACTTTGTGGAATGGACGTGTACTTAGGAAGGTAACGAAAGGATAAATCTTGTCTTATTTGCATGCAACACGTTGCCTTGGGCTGGAGCACTGGGCACACTGGGCTCCCGTTCTAGAGCAAGGTGCGAGAGGAGGTTAACTGGGAGCCCCAAGTGCTTGTCCTGCGGCCGCAGCCCCACCAGCTGCTCCCTTACTCCCTCTCCGAAGTACTTAGGGTGTCCTGGCTCCCAGCCTGTGGTCCCCGCCCCCCGCCCCACTCCCGATGGGCCCTCACCTGGCTGATGAACGTGCCCAGGACCACCGAGCAGAAGATGAGGTTGTGGTAGATGCCGGCGAACGCGTTCCTCTCGCCCTGGATCTTGCGGGAGTTGATCTTGTTGAAGAGCTGCATCAGCACGAAGGTTCTGAAGATGATGGTGTAGTGCTGGCTGGGCAGCGACTGGAGCGGGGCCTTCCTCCCACTGTCGATGTGGAAGAACTTCTCACCTAACGGTCGAGGGCAGGCTGAGTGAGAACACGCTGGCATGGCTACCCAGGGAGCTCATGGCTCGTGTGCACCCCAGGTGGGCAGCAGCTGAGCCGTCCTGGCTCCTGCCTACTTTAACAGCCAGCCCTGCACTCAGCCTGCCTGCCTGGATCTTCTCGTTTGTTCCATTGTATCTATCTGCCTTCTGGTGAAAATGAAGCCGACCACAGTAGGGCTGACATAGTTTTGCATTTTAGGGCCCCTACAGACTCGTCCTAGACTCATCGTCTGTATGACCTGAGCCACAGTGTTCTTGCGAGATGGAAAGGTATAAAAACCCACCCTTGTGAAATTCTTCAGTGCGCTGGGCAGCGGCAAGGCAGGCAGTGCTCAGCAGGTGACGCCATCACTCCGGATCTGTGTCACCCTCTTTCCAGGGGCCATTCTTGGCCTCCATCTCCCTCCAGCACCCCCACCGCTGCCCCAGCCCCCGGCCCTGGCTCACCAGCAAAGACCAGGAAAAAGATGACGGCGAGCTGATAGACGGCGTGGCCCAGGATGTTCTTCATTATGGTCCGCGAGATCAGGGGCTTGTTGCGGCCGTGGGGCGCCGCCTCAGCAGTGCGTCGGTGGGGGGCTCGGTGGCCAGGGCCAGCGAGGCGAAAGTGTCCGTGATCAGGTTCACCCACAGCATCTGCACGGCTTTCAGCGGGGAGTCCTGGTGGGAGGAAGGTGCGGTCCCTTCAGCTTGCCCCAGGAGCGGCCCCTGCCCACTCAGGAGACCCCCTTCCGCCCTCCAGCTGGGTGGCCTCGTTCCCACTGTCCACCTGGACTTCCAATCTGGCCGTGCTGTAGAAATGCACCTAACCTCCGGGCCGCAGATGGGGCTGGCGACTCCGCCCTGGCACGGCAGTTCTTGTAGAACGGACATGGTGCACTCTCGTGTTGGTGCCCACGGTGCTGGTCAACACATCAGAGCTATGAAGGGTGGACAGTTTACCTTCACTGGAGACAGTCGGCCCGGGAGCTCCGACATCGTGGGGACGCCCGGTGTACGGCGCACTCCCCGGCCCCTGCCTTGTCTCCCTCATCTGAGCCCACCCCAGGCCCCACTCACCTGAGTGATGTATGCGCCCGTGAAGGCCACGATCACGGCCACCACGCTGACAGTGAGCTGGAACTGCAGGAACTTGGAGATGCTGTCGTAGACGTTCCGCCCCCACATCACGGTCTTGACGATGCTGGTGAAGTTGTTGTCGGTGAGGATGATGTCCGAGGCTTCCTTTGCCACGTCTGTGCCTGCAATCCCCTGGTTGGGGGGGAGGCGGGAGGGAACCAGGTGAGGGCCTGGGCACCTCCGGAAGCCAGACTCCACTTCCTGATGGCCAAGAAACTTCCAAGCTGGGTGTGAACACTGGAGGGCACCCCAGAGGAAATGGGGGCAGGGTGGGGGGTGACATGCTGTGCCAGGGTCCCTACAGAGAGGGGCGGAGAGGGAGGGAGCCCATTCTCCCTGCCTAGGCCTGTTGGGAGCACAACTACGCAAAAGCAAAGTGGCTTGATGGCTTCACGGAACCTGATGTGCAGCCCTAGCACAATATACCTGTGGGCGGAAGACCTGGAAGAAGGCAGCCGGCTGACTTTAGCTGACTCAGTGGATCAGTATTGTTACTGCTGTTTGGAAACGATGACATATAGTTTAGGATAAGGCGAATGATGATTATGTTAATGCCACAACGAGTCAAAGTGTGGAGCATACGACATACAAATATAAAACCAGGGGGAGTCAAATAAAACAAGCAGGGTAGAAACTGGGAAGTGACAATTCTCTCTTCCGAATATGAAGGGGAGCTCTTTTTTTTTAAAAAAAAAAACTTGAAATATTCTTGAAAATAAACAAGGGCAAAACCCAATAGGAGACAGTAAGAGCGTAACTCTTGGCTTTGAATCCGAGAAGGCCTGGAAGCAAGGACCACCCTCTGGCTCCGGCTCTGTTCCCCACTGAACGGGAGGGGGACTCCCAGGAGAAACGTGTGACACCGGGCGCAGGCTCAGGCATCTGAGCTAAGGCCTGGAGAGAGCTGTGGGGGCCCCGCAGTCAGCGGCACAGGGGCTCCGCGATGCTGAGGGGGCTTCTCCTGGCTGAGGGTGGGGCAGCCTGAGCGCCAAACACACACGAACACAATGGAGAGAAACACACCGGCTACGCTTAAACCCACGAGGCTGTAAAATCATGCTTAGAAAAAAGCTCATCAGTCACCCTTGGAGGTTCCTAAGAAAACCAACTCGTCATCTTGAAAACTGGGGAGAGGAATATCTAAGCTGCCTTTCACGTAGGAACTGAACCACACAGTAAGCTTGCTTTGTATAGAAGCAAAGCAAATAATTATTAATAGAAGTAAACCCATCAAATTACGATATTATCCTTTCGCAGCCCCTAATGAGAGGAGGGATCTAGAATCTGATTGCTTCTAGAACTACTCACTTACAGGGATTACAAGAGGTGAGGGGAAATGTAAAGGGACATTCCAGGGATACGACCAACTAAATCCACACTGTGGGACAGTCTGTGTAGACAAGCAACACAGTTCCTTCAATGCTAAATTGCTGGGGGAAAAGGACGGAAGGGGTTGTGTAGGAGCTGACATCACTGGCCCGGGACTGCTGTCCTTAGATAGGACCGCCTGCAAGGCGGGCGCTTGGCCAGCGTCCGGGAGCCTGGCTCTCTGAATGCTGGCAGTGAGTTAGCTGGCAAGGGAGGCGCGCTGGGTCTAGGCCGCGCCCAGACCGCATGCTTCATCTGAGCACCTGCTTCCCCCCAGCGGGCCTGTGGTTCTGGTGCTTGCCGGGCAGGAGGGGCCTATGTGACCAGTCCTAAAAGAACTGCGTGTGCGGAGACCGGGATGGGCTGCCGGGGGCGGAAACATCACACGTGCCCGTTGCGGGGTTTCTGCAGATGCTGGGAAGAGGGGACTCCGGGAGACGCCCCGGGAGGACAGGGCAGCCAGGCCTGGGTCCCCACACCCTGCCAGGCTCCTCCCCACGTCACTGGCACCATCTTTCTGTTTATTTAAAATATATTTATTTTTATTTATTTGAAAGGCAGAGTGACAGAGAGGGAGAGGGAGTGGGATAAGGAGAAGGAGGAGAGATTTAAAAAAAAATTTATTTGAAAGGCAGTTACAGAGAGGCAGAGAGAGAGAGAGGCATAGAGAGAGAGAGAGAGAGAGAGAGAGGTCTTTCATCTGCTGGTTTACTCCCCAGATGCCCTCAATGGTCAGAGCTGGGCTGATCTGAAGCCTGGGGCCAGGAGCTTCCTCCAGGTCTCCCACGTGGGTGCAGGGGCCCAAGGACTTGGGCCATCTTCTACTGCTTTCCCAGGCCACAGCAGAGAGCTGGATCGGAAGTGGAGCAGCCGGGACTAGAACCAGTGCCCACATTAGATGTCAGTTGTCAGTACTACAGGCAGCGGCTTTACTCGCCACACCAAGCGTCATCCCCAGAGGGAGAGAGACAGAGACAGAGAGAGATCTTTCACCCACTGGTTCATTTTCCAAATGCCCACAGCAGCCAGGAACCAGGTGGAAGCCAGGAGCCATGAGCTGCATCCTGGTCTCCCGAGTGGGTGGCAGGGACCCAAGCACTGAAGCCATTATTTCTGCTGCCCCCCAGGTGCACGTTATTACCAAGAAGCCAGATTGGACGGGGAGGTTAGATTTGACCCCAGGTTCTCTGGTATGGGAAGCAGGTGTCCCAAGCACAGGCTCAACCCCCTGAACCACAACACCTGCCTCAGGCTATAATAAATTTTTTTAAATATTTATTTTATTTATTTGAAAGGCAGAGTTACAGAGAGAGAGAGAGGGAGACACACACACACACACACACACACAGGCCTTCCACTCACTGGTTCATTCCCCAAATGGCTGCAACGGCCAGGGCTGGGTCAAGAGCCATGAGCTTCTTCTGGGTCTCCCACGTGGATGCAGGGGCCCTAGCTACTTTCCCAAGAGCATTGGCAGGGAGGTGGATGGGATGTGGGGCCAACCAATACGTTTGGGGATCCAAGTATTTGGGCCATTTCCTGCTGCCTTCCCAGGCGCATTAGCAGGGAGCTGGATTGGAAGTGGAGCAGCCGGCCTGGGCCTGGCCCAGCCCCTGTCATTGCAGCCACTTGGGATGGAAGCTCTCTCTTCTCTGTAACTCTTTTAAAGAAATAGATAAATAAAATCTTTTTTTTTTTTTTTTTTTTTTTTGGACAGGCTGAGTGGACAGTGAGAGAGAGAGACAGAGAGAAAGGTCTTCCTTTTCCATTGGTTCACCCTCCAATGGCTGCTGTGGCAGGCGCACCGCGCTGATCCAAAGGCAGGAGCCAGGTGCTTCTCCTGGTCTCCCATGGGGTGCAGGGGCCAAGCACTTGGGCCATCCTCCACTGCACTCCTGGGCCATGGCAGAGAGCTGGCCTGGAAGAGGGGCAACCGGGACAGAATCCAGCGCCCTGACTGGGACTAGAACCCGGTGTGCTGGCACCAAGGTGGAGGATTAGCTTACTGAGCCACGGTGCCGGCTGTATTTATTCTTATTCATGAATTGTTAGCATACATTTTTGCAATGTTAGTAGTCAAGAAGTTTATACATGGTACCAAAAAGGAAATAAAATTAGATTATGCTCAGTTTATAAATCACCTGATCCTAATCAAATTCTAAATTTATTGTGGAATAAAGCCCAGATTTCTATTGGTAAGGTTTCATTTAAAGTTTCATGAACTATCCTCATCATTCTATGTTAGTATCTGGGAAATAAACAGGTCTCTGATATTATTTATACTCATTAAGGGAACTGTGAAAATCTTGATATGCTGACAAATTGCACCCTCCAGTGGAAAAAATACTTATCCATAAAAATTTTGTGTTTCTGCATCTCAGCTTTGATACAGTCAAAGCCTCCTGCCTAAAATGTTTAAAAATGTTATTATGTTTTATGTGAACTAATGTTTATCCCTATTGAATACAAATTATACTTCCTGGATTCCAATTCTGTAATGTGAATGAGAGGTTAAATGTTAGAAAAGTAAAAGAGTTTTAAGGTAGCTTTTTGAAAAGAAAAGTAAAAGACAAAACTGGACCATATAAATATGCATATATTAAATATTTTCTAAAATAATATATACTGGATTATGTATTTAGTATAGAAATATATTAGGTCGGCGCCGTGGCTCAATAGGCTCATCCTCCGCCGTGTGGCGCTGGCACATCGGGTTTTAGTCCCCGTTGGGGTGCCGGATTCTGTCCCAGTCGCTCCTCTTCCAGTTCAGCTCTCTGCTGTGGCCCGGGAGTGCAGTGGAGGATGGCCCAAGTGCTTGGGCCCTGCACCCGCATGGGAGACCAGGAGAAGCACCTGGCTCCTGGCTTCGGATCAGCGCGGTGCACCGGCCACAGCGTGCTGGCTGCAGCGGCCATTGGAGGGTGAACCAACGGCAAAGGAAGACCTTTCTCTCTGTTTCTCTCTCTCACTGTCCACTCTGCCTGTCAAAAACAAAAATAAAAAATAAATATATTAGATATAGCAATACCTCTTTATATGAATGGATTGTGTTGCTATATAAACAACTTTCATTTGTATTATAATGGACTAAGGTTTGGGTTGGAAAGATCTGTAGTTGCTCAATATTACAAAGGCTTTTAAAAACCAGTTAAACAAAATTGAAGCATCATAGAATCCTGTCCTAAATTGAACAGAGGAGGAATACAAAAGTAAAAAAAACACTTTTGAGCCACGTGACAGGATCAATGCTCAGTGCTTAGATACATCGATTCATCTCCCCCTCCCTTTTTATAGTAACCAAAATAAGCTGCTTCTGGGTCCCAGATTTATTTATTTGTTTATACTGAACTCCTCCTGCTGACAAAGGAAAATGAGTATAGACTGTGACAATCATGAAGGTATAGACCACTGCAATAGCCTATAAGCAAGAAATGTTTTTATTTTAAAAAAAATCAGGCAAATATTTCATGCTACTTCAAAACACAGTTTGTACTTTTTTCCAGTGTAAGCAATGTTAATATTAGTAAAATTATTTTTCCAAAAGAACTGAAACACTGACCACATCTGTGTTTTTCACTTTAGTCTGAAAAATATTAAGAGCCAACTCTTAATGATGAGGTATGTTTTGAATACAAATCAACCTGACTCCAAAACTGAACTCCGTCCACAAAATTCTACAGATATTGACCCCTTGCTCTATTTCTGCTTGCTATGAATCAGTGACTCTCTGTCAACTCAGGCACAGGCATCACCTATCCTGAGGTCTCTTTCTAATGTCTCTGTTTCCCAGAAATATCCACTTCTCTGGCTTTCCTCTCTCCACCACAGCATGGCCATTCAAAATGTTCTCTGTTCTCCTAAGGAAGTCTGCTCTGATGTTTCTTTTATATACCTGGCACACTGTAAGCAAAATGAATGTCTGGTAGTCCAACTGAGACTGTCTCTTAATTATTCCTCAATATGTTCTTTTAAGGACTTACAGGTGTCTTCCTTATAAAGAATTTTGTTAAGAAATGATATTTTCATCTTGTGTTACCACTTTGCCAAACATTTGCTGTCCTTAGTAAATCAATCTAAGTCTTTTACTGACCACCCCATCACCACCACATACACACACAATATTTATCTTCATTTCCTAAAGCTCTTATAGCCCATGGCCTAATTCTGGCACCCTTCCCACTCCCTCACTTCCTTTGATCTGATATCACCTCGCTTGGGAAGCTCCCATCTGGAACCAGCCTAGGCAGGCACTGCTGGGGACAGTGTGTTCTTGTCCCCTTGAATGCCTTCCTCATCCCAATTCAACATTTTTGTATTGTCGAGTGCAAGTTTTATCTCTACTTCCTTTACATTATTTATTTACTTTACTTACTTATAAATTTTCTTCATTTTACTTAGTTTCTACTTTTTCCTTTTCTTAAAGTCGTAACTCCCCACTTTCTAAGCTTTCATCTTACTGCTTTTACTCTTTAACCTGTTACTATGTCCTTTTTACTCTTTTCTTTACCCATTTTACTTCATCTTTTAAATAGGTCACATTCACAATGCAGAGTGTCTCTCATGTCAAGTGGAGGAAACATATTTATCAAAAGATGCATTAATAAACTAAAATATTGGCCGGCGCCGTGGCTCAATAGACTAATCTTCCGCCTGCAGTGCCAGCACACCGGGTTCTAGTCCCGGTTGGGGTGCCGGATTCTGTCCCGGTTGCTCCTCTTCCAGTCCAGCTCTCTGCTATGGCCCGGGAGTGCAGTGGAGGATGGCCCAAAGTGCTTGGGCCCTGCACCCCATGGGAGACCAGGAGAAGCACCTGGCTCCTGGCTTTGGATCAGCGTGGTGAGCCGGCCACAGTGCACCAGCCACAGTGGCCATTGGAGGGTGAACCAACGGCAAAGGAAGACCTTTCTCTCTGTCTCTCTCTCTCTCACTGTCCACTCTCACTATCAAAAATTAAAATAAAAATAAACTAAAATATTAAGTGCTAGAAAGAGAGGCAGGTGGTTTATGAGAGCAGATAACAGGGTGATTAGCCTACTCAGAGAAGTTAACAAACTTTCCCTAAAGAAGAGATGAACTCAGATATCAAAAAGAATGAAAATATGTGAGTGTGTGAATGCCACAAACAGAGGGGATGCTACACCATCATCTTTTGAGAGAAGATTTGTAAGAAGTGATGAAAGCCATTGTGGCTGGAGCAACAGAGAGGGAAGCATGATGGGTGATTTGGAGAAAACTGGAGTTTGAATTGTAAAGGTTTTGTTCAGAATTTTGGTGTGTATCTTAAAGTCAAATGGAAATAATTCAGACATCATAGCAAAAGTAAGAACAGTGTGGAAAGACTGGCATTTGAATTCTTACTGTGGTACTCAGCAGCTGTGTGATATGCCTTAGGCAACTTTCCCAATCTTTTTGCCTCATCTATGAAGTGGCAATAATAACAGCTGTTTACAGTAGCAGTTGTGTAGGAAACAGTGATCACAATGAAAGATTAGCTTTATGGAGAATGTTCCTTGCACTAGACACTGTTTTCAGGGACTCATGAATCACTTATTTAAGTTCCATATGATGTAAGCACTATTACTAACATTCTGTTTTTCAAATCAGGAAAATGAGGTACAGACATCTAGCAAGGTAAACATAATACCTAATAAATGGTGAAGGAGGCTGGCGCTGTGGTGTAGCAGGTGAAGCCACTGCCTGCAGTGCCAGCATCCTATGTGGGCACTGGTTCATATCCCGGCGGCTCTACTTCTAATCCAGCTCTCTGCTATGGCCTGGAAAAGCAGCGGTAGATGGCCCAAGTCCTTGGCCTGTGCACCCACATGGGAGACCCAGAGGAAGCTCCTGGCTCCTGGACTTGGATCAGCACAGCTCTGGCCATTGCAGCCAATTGATGAGTGGACCAGTGGATGGAAGACTTCTCTATCTTTCTCTCTATGTTTCTCTACCACTCCTTCTCTCTCTCTGTAACTCTTTCAAATAAATAAATCTTTAAAAGAATGGTGAATACCTACTTCATGGTATTTTGTGAAGATTAAAAGAGCCAATAAACTTAAAGTAGTATCACAGAGCACATGGTTAATATTAGTCATATTGGAGATTATTGTTTCAAATGAAATTATGAGTCTTTTTTTTAACTTTTATTTAATGAATATAAATTTCCAAAGTACAGCTTATGGATTACAATGGCTTCCCCCCCATAACGTCCCTCCCACCCGCAACCCTCCCCTCTCCCACTCCCTCTCCGCTTCCATTCACATCAAGATTCATTTTCGATTCTATGAGTCATATTTTTAAGAATAACTTGTTTATTGACTAATGGATTCATTGATTGGGGAGGTAGACAGAGAGACAGAGGGAGAGAGAAAACAAGCTCCCATGCTCTTGTTCACTTCTCCAAATACCCACAATTGCTGTGGCTAGAGCAGTCCAAAGCTGGGAGCCAGATACTCAATCTAGGTCTCCCACAGAAGTGGCAGACACCAAACTATTAGAACTACTATATGTTGCTTCCCAGAGTATGCATTAGCAGGAAACTAGAATCAGGAGTGGAACCCATACTTGAACCCAGGTACTCCTATATAAGATTTGGACATGTTGATCAACATGTTAACCATTGGGCCAAACATTCGCCTCTGGGTCAGATTTTTTTGAAGACACTGTATTTTGCATTATTCCATTTATTCAATATTTTTTAACTTTTATTTAATAAATATAAATTTCCTAAGTACAGCTTTTGGATTACAGTGGCTTCCCCCCCCACATACCTTCCCTCCCACCCGCAACCATCCCATCTCCCACTCCCTCTCCCATCCCATTCACATCAAGATTCATTTTCAATTATCTTTAATTACAGAAGATTGATTTAGTATATATTAAGTAAAAATTTCAACAGTTTGCACCCACGCATAAACACAAAGTGTAAAGTACTGTTTGAGTATTAGTTATAGCATTAATTCACACTGTAGAACACATTAGGACAGAGATCCTACATAAGGAGCAAGTACACAGTGACTCCTATTGTTGACTTAATAATAATTGACACTCTTGTTTATGGAATCAGTATTTACCCTAGGCTCTTGTCATGAGTTGCCAAGGCTATGGAATCCTTTTGAGTTCACCAACTCTGATCTTATTTAGACAAGGTCATAGTCAAAGTGGAAGTTCTCTCCTCCCTTCAGAGAACGGTACCTCTTTCTTTGATGGCCCATTCTTTCCGCTGGGATCTCACTCATAGAGATCTTTCATTTAGGTTTTTTTTTTTTTTTTTGCCTTTGTCCTGACTGTCAAGTGATCCCTGTTAAATATAAGAGTGGGAATAAGAGAGGGAGGAGATGTACAGTTTGGCACATGCTCAATCGGACTTGCCCCAAATGGTAGAGTTAGAAACATGCCAGGGGATTCCAATTCAATCCCATCAAGGTGGCATTATTTTTCCCCAAGAAACCTTTTATTTGAAGAATACAAGCTTCGTACATTTCATGATTACATAACTTTAAGAACATGGTGATTCTTCCCATTGTATTTTTCTTTATGACAGTTTTATGAGATGAAGAGCTTGAATGCCACCTTACAACTATGCCTTCCTTACTTGGTTTTGCTCTAAAGATCAGAGAGTAAATGTCTTTCTCCCAAATCACTAGAAGCTGCCCTCATTCCTGATGTATGGCAGCTGACACTCACAGAGCACCCTCAAGGAGCCTGTAGGCCCTCCAGTTTTGGCCTCAGCACAGATCACTGTTAATCTCTTGACTGCTATGACATCTGAGTCCCTGTTTTATAAAACTGTCATTGTCCTACTTCAAATAAACAGACTTTGTATCACTTTGAATCATAACTAGTCAGTAGCAAGAGTAAATATCACATCAGGATTTATGGTAAATTTTGATCCCACTAATGTAAAACTTTAGATGTTACATTAGCTTAAAGGTAAAACAGGAGCTCAAATTCAGCAAGAAAGAGTATTATGGTACCCTTTTGGCTTTTCAATAACATATACCTGACAATCTCTAACTAGGTTATTTATCCATTAGTATTTATTGACTTATCAGAATCTAGACATTTTATTAGTAATTAAGATTACAGTAACAATGGGATTAATATGCCTCCTGTCCTCAAAGATATACTTTTTAGTGCTATATGTGAGCTAGCCAAGCAACCATGCAATATAAGAAATATAATGTTGTGACAGAAAATAAATAGAGCATTGTAGGTTTCTCCCAGGAGAAAATGCCTAATCTAAAACTATCTGAATCTAAAATATTAATGGAACTTCACCAAACTGGAGGTCAAGTGATAACATATTGAAGGAAGAATATTCTAAGGAAAGGAAACTGTACATTCAGAAGGTCAGAGGGGGGAAAAAAGAGCACGCTATTAAGTCTAAGAACTTTTGAAATATTTCAATTCTTGGCTTATAGAATTAAGTAAAACCTAACAGGTAATTCAAGGGTATCAAAATCAAAGTAAATATTACCATTATAAGGAAAAATGTAGATATAGGTTCTGGTGGATTAAACTGTTATATTCTTTATCGTCACATACCATTAACATAAATGATGTATGACTAAAATAATGGGAAAGTTTCAAGATGCCATCAATGTTGGAGTCTTGTCAGTATACCAGCATATTTTCAATAACAATTACTTAGAAAAGGTAGTTGGTCTAGAACATAGTATCTTTGGCCAGACTTTCATTTATCTCTGTTCCCGTGTAAGTACCTTGAGGTAGGATGAAAAGAATTCAGTGAAGGGTCAAATCTCTAGGTAGCTGGAAGATGGAGAAAACAACAAATCAGCTGTTAACCCTTTGCTTCTATGGGACATTTTTGTCCAAATGCAAATTCAGATAAAAAGTTTTCAGACGGGAACTATACTAACCCCACTTAACACAAGATCATAATTGACTAGTAAAATGCTTAGATTCTGGCAATAAGTAAATGAATATTTTTGAATAAATAGACTAATTGAAGGTTGTCAAATACAAATCAGAGACTTCAACAGCATACTAGAATAGCATTTCTTGCTGATAGTCATCTATTTTCCCCTTAATTAGTTATGATTGCTAATTAATTTGGACAGTAAGTACACATAGATATTTTGAAGATAATATTTATCTGATTAAAGACATTTCCCTCTATTGTATTTTAAGTAGTTTTCAAAGCATTATTAAACTTCATCAAAAGTTACTTTTGAATTTCCTGAGAAATTTGTATGCCTTTCCCCTCTTATTTTATTATTTAATTACAACTGATTTTTTCAAATTACAAACCAAGTATTCCTGGAATAAACTCGACTTGATCAAAAACATATTATGCTTTTATATACTTTTTTATTATTTTACTGCTTATTTGATTTGTTGGTATTTGTATTTATGTACATAAAATATTATTCTATACTTTTCCTTTCTTATAATATCTTTGTTGGGTTTATCATCAAGGTTATAGTGGCATCACAAAGTGATATGGAAAACACTATCTTTTTTATCATCTCTGGAATAGTTTTTGTAAGACTTATTGATCATTTTTTCCCTTATACATTTTAGAGGATTTTTATGTAAATCCATGCAGGCCTGGTATTCCTTTCTAGGGGAGTTTTGATCTGTAGGTTCATTTTCTTTAATATGTATGGAACAATTTATCTTTCCTATCCCTATCTGGGTGAATTTGAGAAAGTTGAGCTTTTTTTAGGAATATGCCAATTTCAAACAAATTTTCCATTATATTGGCATGACCTTTTAAAATATATTATTTTATTATCTTTTTATTTTTATAGTTTCCATAATAATGTCATATTTTTCATTCTGAGCAGTTATTTCTTTTTTAATTAGTCTTCTTAGGTTGTTTTAACCACAACCCAGTGAAGAGAAATCCTATTAGTTATCTTCATCAGAGGTTTTTTAATATAAGTGCTTCATGACTAAATTTCAAAGAACTGAAAGGGCAAAAAAACACTAAAGGGGCCTCTCAGGGTTGAAACTCAGGTCTTTGTGAGGGGACAACGGTTAGCTCATGTTCACTTTCTGAGCTTGGAGGAGGAATGCGACGACTTGATACCCAAATCGTGGAGAGCAGTGCCTGTTACAGCTGCTGTTTCTGAGGGCATGAGAATGGTTATGTAAGAGTTTGAAAATGTGCCAGTTGTGTTTAATTGCAGCTACCTGCCAGGGTGAAGGAGGAGGCTGGGAAAACTGATAGGACCAGGAATCAAACAGGATGGAACTTACCCATTTTCCTTATTTCCAGCTCTATTTTCTTCCATTGGCAGAATCTAACAGGGGGCCAGACCATGAAGATGAATTCCAGCCCCAGCTTCATAATGCAGGGTCCTGGAGGGTGGGTTGGAATAGAGAATAGCTCAATAAATGGCACATAGGAAGAGAAGTCTTTCGATGGATCTATCAGTTTTATTAGTTTTCTATTCCTATAAAATACTCTTGAACCTCTCTATTAAACAGCTGTTTCTAATTTTATTGATGCCTGTGCTTTTTTGTTGCCATTCTTCTACACTCTTTGGAGTTTTTATTCTCCCCAATAATTTCTTGAATGACTGCCTAGCTCAAATATTGTCAGCTTTTCTCCATTTCTGCTATGTGACTTTTAAGTTAAAATTGCCCTTTAAACATGGCTTTTTTTTTTTTTTTTTTTTTTTTTTTTTTGACAGGCAGAGTGGACAGTGAGAGAGAGAGACAGAGAGAAAGGTCTTCCTTTTTGGTTGGTTCACCCTCCAACGGCCGCCACGGCCAGCGCGCCATGGCCAGCGCACCACGCTGATCCGATGGCAGGAGCCAGGTACTTATCCTGGTCTCCCATGGGGTGCAGGGCCCAAGCACTTGGGCCATCCTCTACTGCACTCCCTGGCCATAGCAGAGAGCTGGCCTGGAAGAGGGGCAACCGGGACAGAATCCAGTGCCCCGACTGGGACTAGAACCCAGTGTGCTGGCACCGCAAGGTGGAGGATTAGCCTAGTGAGCCGTGGCGCCGGCCTAAACATGGCTTTAGGGATAGACACTTGTTTTAACATATATTTGAAAATTTTTATTCTGTTAAAAATATTTTCTAATCTCCATTACAGTTATTTTCTTTTGTTTATAAGCTAATTACCTATGGGTTACCCATATATTAATACATTTCCAAACATTTGAGATTCTTAATTTATGTTTTTGTCATTAACATGTTTATATATTGAGCATAAAAATTACTAATATTTTAATATAATTATAAAAGCAGTATATAATGAATATAAACATTTGTATATACAAATAAAATTTATAAATAAATAACTCATTTATTATAGGCACACATATTTTGAACATGGTAAGAAGGAACCCAACTACTTGAGCCATCAGTGCTGCTTCCTGGGGTCTGTATTAGCCAGGAAACTGGAGTCCATAGCCAGAGATGGCACTCCATGTGGGTAGCAAGTGTCCTAAATACAAGACTAACCATCTGCCTGTACATTTGGAGTTAAATCTATAATCTTGCTTTTTTTCCCCCTCCCTAGATGTCCTATATGCTGTTACTTCTTCCAAGTCTTCTTTCAGATTCTTTTTCCAACGTTCCATTTCTCTCCTTTAATAGGTCATTTATTAAACATTCTTTAAATTTTAGTAGTCATTCCAGAGATACAATTACCCCTGTTACTAAAATTGCATAAATTAGTCCGTTCAACACAGAAAACCCAAGATGCTGGAAATGCAATTCCATTTGACATTTCTTGCCTTTCACGTTTTTTGTTAACCTCACAGGCATTAGTAATATTGTTTTCACCCCAAATGCCAGAATCATCGCTTTGTGCTTTTTTCTTGCAGATCATAGCATTATAATTCCTATCACACAGCCTTCATAGTTCTCCCATGCATTCAAAGCAGAAGTTCTTGTTTAAAAACATTTTGTCCTAGCTGTTCTCAGCAGGAGATTGGTTTGAATCACTTAACACACCATTACTGATACTGGAACTCCTCCATGCAAATTTTTAAAAAAATTTATATGGTTGATTTAACAATTTTTCCCCTTAATTGCTTCTGAATTCTGTTTCATAGAGACCTTTCCTATTTTGCCATTATTTAAAAGTTTGTGCTTTGCTATAGTACTTTTATGGTTTCAATTTTTAGATGAAAATATTTGATCCACTTGGAATTTATTTTGATCTGTTGAGATGCACATATTTGAAGTTTTCTTTTATATAGGAAAATTTTCTATGATATGGATTTCTGAATTTTCTATTTTGTATTCTACTTCATTGTTTATCTCTGTTCATGTGCCTTTGTGAATTTCTTAATGGTTTTATTTAGGCTTGTTCTACAATATTCTACACATACATAAAGTGTATGATTTGATCTGTTAATGACATACATATATCCTTGTGAAACAATTAACAATCAAAATAGTGAACAAAAGTTTTTTTTGTTGTTGTTCTTTTATAATTTAGGACTCCTCCCTACTTCTACCTCTAGCTGTCACCAAACAGCAAACCGATTAGAATTCTGTTGTAACTTATAGTTTTGATCACATATAATGTATCCCTTTTCTCTTTTTCTCAGCAAAGCTATTTTGAGACTCCTTTGTTACTTCCATCATTAGCACCGTTCTTTTTTTAATTGTTAAGTAGTAATATTCCATTTGAACACCACTGCTTATCCATTCACTTTGATTGCTTTTGGTGTTTGGATATTATACAAGTAAACCTGCTATGAACTTTTGTATGTTAAGACTGTGTGCATATACCATTTCCTTTCTCTTTGATAAGGATGGAATGACTAGTTTGTATGGTCTAAGCTTAACATTTTTAAAAAGTATTTGTCTTTTCCAAAGTGCTTGTATTGTTTTATATTCCCACAAGAAGTGTATGAAATTTTCAGTTGTTCCACATCGTCAACCCTTGATATTGCGTTTTCATAAATCAAATTACTCTGATGGACATATAGTGGTAATACTCTCAAGATGCAAATTAAAAATATCTTCCCATATGTTCATTAGCTCAATGAGTTCATTTGAAAAAATATAGATATAAATTCTTTACTAGATATACCCATATCTTTGTCAAATGTCTTCTCCCAATCTGTGGCTTTCCTTATTTTCTTAGCATTATCTCTTGAAAAAAAATTGGATCTATCTTAGATTAATTCAGAGATATCTTTACAACATTGATATGGCATTTATCATAGCCTGAATGTCCCCCTAAATTTCTACCCTGAAACAATTCCTTTTGTGGTGGCTTTAAGCAGGCATCCTTTTTGAAAGTGATTAAGTTATAATGGCTCTGCTCTGGCGAGTGAATCAGTGCCTTAACAAGGCAATTAGCTTACATCCTTTTGTGTCGTTCCTCCACATTAGGACACGGCCTTCACTGCTTCTACTATGTGAGAATACAGCAAAAAGTCCTCACCAGACACTGAAAGTCTGGGCCTTGACCTTGGGACTTCCCAGGCTCCAGAACTGTGAGAAATACATTTCTTTTGTTTATGAATCACTCAGTCTGTGGTATTTTGTTATAGCAGCACAGATTTTATTTTTTGGCATCAGTCAGCTTTTGTCACAATAACAAAATACCTGAGGAAACCAATGAAAGGATTAGTTAGCTCACACTTTCAGAGGTTCTTTCCAAGATTAGGCAGCTCCACTGATTTGGTCTCCGGCCAGGGTGGTGGACAGAGAACTGAAGAACACTGACAGAAAATCAGTCAGCCAGGGAGCAGAGTGGGTATGGACCCAGCTTGGCTTATATACCAATGCTCTCCAGAGAACCACTTTTCACCCTCAATGACCTAAGGACCTTCGACTGAGTTCACCTCCTAAACACTCTGATGGGATTAGGTTTCCACCCTTTTACTATAATTACTTTGGGGTTTAAAGTCCAACATTAGTTGGGAGTCAAATCATGTTCAAATGATAGCAAAAGCATATTTCTTCTTGCTCTATTATTTCTCCTTATTGAACAGTTCACTATTTCATTACTTGTTCTTGTTATTTTTTCTATTTCTTCGAATTTATTTTCAATCTTATTGCAGCCTGTTTTATTAAGAACTTAGACAATTGCGTGTGTGTTCACTTCTAAATTATCCTTTTTATCTGCTTGTGTTTTCTTCAATTTATTTCTTTAAATATAGCATTATTTTCCACCTTTGATAATCCCAGTATGTGCAGGCTTTGTTTATCAAAATACTTGATATGTTCTTTGAACATTTACACATTTACTCTTCTCAGTGTGGCCAGTTTTAGCTTGATGAGTCACACAGGTGATAGGAATCCTTTTCCCAATCTATGTTGTTGTTTTGTTTGTTTGTTTTTTTTGTTTTGCTAAGAATTGTCATGAGAATTCCTACAGCTTTTAACTCCCAGGAAAATCTGAGGCAAGCAAGTTTCACTCAATTCTCGCTCCCTCTGCAGGAGACTGTCGCCCCCTAGTTCTCCCTCGCAGACGGTGGCCCTTCCACATTTCCAGCTCCGTTGGCAAGTGACGGGTGGGCAGGGGAAACGGTGGGTGGTTTCTCCAATTCCGCCAGCGGCCCTATTTGGCCGTATATCTTAGGTCTGTAAAGTCGACTTTACTCTTCACGGTGTGGTCCTGAGACCGCCACCATCACGGCCGCCCGGGGCTGTGAGAAACGCCCATCTCAGACACGGGCTCCTGGCGTCGTCCGCGCGGGTGTTTCTGTCCGTTTTGCTTTGGCGTCCTCTTCTGTCCTACTGCTATGTACGTTTTCTGCGTTCAGTAAAAATAATAATAAAAATTAAAAAAAAAAAGAAAAAGCAAAACCATCTGAGGAACAACCGCGCTTCAACCTGTTTGAAAAAGGGAAAAATAACAGAAAACGACGTCAACATCAGCAGCGCCTCAGCCGGGACGGCCTCCGGCGGTTGCCATTTGCCTACAAACTCCACGCCCGCGACGACCAGAGCCTTCAGCGCCGCAGCGCCCCGGTCAGTGTCTCCCAAGCTGCCCCCCAGACCTCCCCTCTTTGACGCTCCCCCTCCTCGAAGCGTGCATTCCCCCGCGCGGTCCCAGTAGGCCACCAAGGCACCGCGAAAACCCGGAGTAACGGATTGCGGCCGCGGACACGGTCTCCAGGGCAGCAAGGAAGACTGACGGCGCGTGCGCCAGGACGGGTGCGCGCGCATGCGCACCGCCAGGCGCAGGGCCGCGCGCCTCTCTCCGGGCGGCTGGGAGGCTGCGCGCGCCGTTGACGTGTTCGGTGGCAGTGCGGGCGGCGGGGCGCGGGGAGGGGAGGGGGTGAGGTGGGGGGCTGAACCCGGAAGTGGGTAGGCGCTCGAGCGAGCGCGCTGGGAGTGGAGCTCGGCGGCCGGCGGCCAGCGGGGGAGCCGTGTGTTCCCGGTAATGGACTTGCGGGGCGTCCGCCCGGGGAGACGGGGTGGGAAGGGTAGCGGGTTCGTCGGCGGCGAGTGCGTCCTCCGCCCGGCCAGGGCCTGGGCAGGCTCTGGCACTGCCTTGGGTCGTTTCTGCGGGTGACCCCGCTTCTCTCTCGCTCCGCGCCCCTCCTGGGGCCGTCTCCCCGCCGGGCGGTTTTGGCTGAGCTCCGCTCCCTCTCCCTGAGGAGCTGTGCCAAGCCCGCCTGGGAAAAGCCCCGTTCTTGGGGAGACTCGATTTCGCGACCGCCACGGCCTTATTGTCACCATCCCGGAGCCCCCAAACTACGACTGCAGCCCCCCTCAGCCTGCACCATCGAGGGTCTTGGGAGGAGCTCCCTCATCTGCCCGATTTTGCCAACTCTCTTCATAAATCAGGCCTGGAAGGTGCGCTCGGGCTGTCTTTAAAATTATTCTTTTGTTGGCCGTCTTTTCTGACCCGGCCCTCCTTGTTCTCCGCCCCAAAATCAGCCACGAATGAGTGTCGGCTGTGATTTTTATCATAATGTAGGTATCGTTTCGAGAGGCTCGGCTGGCCAGCGCCGTGGACCGGCCTGGGTTGCTTTGCCGCGGTTCTTTTACCTGGCTCTTTGACTTTTTTTTTTTTTTTTTGCAGACCATGAAACCCTTGGGCACGCCCCTCCAGAAGCTGTTACCCAAGACAATCTAGTTTTCATTTATAAATCTCATAAGACACTTATGAAATTTCTTGTTCTGGAATTGCTGTACTGCAATGAAGAAAAGGAGAAAGGTTACTTCAGATCTTGACGAGAAGATCCATCTAGGCTATCATAAAGATTCTGCAGAAGGCAATGTGGCAGTGGAGTGCGACCCAGTGAGCTACACACATTCCGCAGAAAGACCAACCCCTGAGGCTCTTCACTGCTACCAGGAGTTCCCTCCCTCTCCAGATCAGAGAAAGCTTTTGAGTTCTTTGCAGTATAATAAGAATTTGCTGAAGTATTTAAATGATGATAGGCAGAAGCAACCATCTTTCTGTGATTTGCTCATCATAGTGGAAGGAAAAGAATTTAGTGCACATAAAGTAGTCGTTGCTGTCGGCAGTAGCTATTTTCACGCCTGTTTAAGCAAAAATCCAAGCACTGATGTTGTCACCCTGGATCACGTAACACATTCGGTTTTTCAGCATTTGCTTGAATTTCTTTACACATCAGAATTTTTTGTGTACAAATATGAAATACCTCTTGTTTTAGAGGCTGCAAAATTTCTGGACATTATAGATGCAGTAAAGTTGCTGAATAACGAAAATGTTGCTGCTTTTCAGTCAGAGCTAACTGAGAAGTCATCAGAAGAAACACTCAATGAATTAACTGGACGACTATCAAATAATCATCAGTGCAAATTCTGTAGTAGACATTTTTGTTATAAAAAGTCTTTAGAGAATCATTTGGCTAAAACACATAGGTCTCTGTTATTAGGAAAAAAACATGGGTTAAAAATGCTGGAGAGAAGTTTTTCCACAAGAAGATCAAAAAGGAATCGAAAGTGTCCAGTTAAATTTGATGACACCAGTGATGATGAACAAGAAAGTGGTGATGGGTCAGACAATTTGAATCAAGAAACTTTTGATAAGGAGAAGTCAGAGCAAAATGATTCTGAGGACCCTGGAAGTGAATATAACGCTGAGGAAGATGAGCTAGAGGAGGAGATGTCAGATGAATACTCTGACATTGAAGACCAGAGTGAAAAAGAGCATCAGGATGCAGAAGAGGAACCTGAGGCTGGTGATTCTGTGGGAAATATTCACGAGGGCTTGACTCCAGTAGTCATTCAGAACAGTAACAAAAAAATACTGCAGTGTCCTAAATGTGATAAAACATTTGACCGAATAGGTAAGAAAGGAACAGAGCTTGTTTTCCACCATTAATTTTACTTTTCATGGATATTTTAAAGGTGATAATTAAAAGCTAAACTCTGAAAGTAACTTTTGAAAAGACTGATTAAGTAAGGAGAATGCTTTGGTTTTCGTTACATAGTATATCCTGTTATTTTAAATTTGCTGTGATTTAGTAATTCATTTTAAATATTTATATTGGCCTCTTATTTTTATCTTTCTTATGTCCCAACAGTAGATGAAAGATCATTAGTTCATGTCTTTGGTATGAGAGAATCCAGAGTATCAGTTATTATCATACAGAGCTTTGGTTTATGTGCCAATTAAATTTGTGAGATAAGTGCTATGTTTTTGAGTCATAAAAGATTGAATTAAATCATACTATATTTAGTTTATTTGTATGCTGTTCCCCTTGTTAAGGGTAATATATGAGTTATAAATACTTGTGCCATTAATTTTCCAGTATTTGCCACAGTTATAATTGGGCTGTTTTAGATTAGACTGATAGATAGTGAAGAATTAAGTTGTACTGAGTGTAATCTAATTCTTTAAGTAGAGTCTTTAGGAAGTGACCTAATTGCTAGTACTAATTATTAAAAATCATGAATAAATTGATTTTACCCTATTAGTTGAAAGTATATAGTAATGTAGTCTGTAACCTGAAGTTTTGTGTTAGTGTTTATTTAATTTCAAGTTGTCTAGTATTTCCTAGTAGCGTTTAGAAGTATTTTCTATGAACCATTTTAAGGTGGACTTAGCTGCAGTAATTAGGCTATATCCATGTAAATTGAAGTTAAAAATTGTGAAATGTATTCTACCACATACGGTGATGAAAAGAACATAGTAGTGCAATCTGACTTTGTAAAATTACTTACACACTTTACCATATATCCTTGTGTCTTGCAGTATTGAGTTACTTATTATAGGTGGAAATTCATTTTATAATATATTAGTAATTGTTTGTTACCAAAATATGCTAAGTGCACACTATGACATAGTGGTAACTTTTGTTTTTTATAATGCTTTTTGAATATTTTTTTTCTGATTCAAAATACTTTTAAAAGTCCAGTAATTATTAATATTTTTGTTTTGAAGCTCTATACAAAATGAATGAAATAACTTTTTGAGTAACTTAGTCACTTGGAAGAGCATATGTATTTGGGGTATTCAGCAAGTTCATGGAAAATTCATCTGAAAAACTACACATGGCTCTCAAACATTTTTTGCATCAAAATAAACATCTTTTACTTCTATTTTTCCATGAACTTTTTGAAGTACCCTCATAAGTCAGGCTCTGTAAATGCTGTTCTAGCATTATAAACAGACACAAGGAGGGTATTTGTAGTGGAAAGGAATCAAAAGCTTTTTTGGATTGAGGTACCTGAGAACATTTCATCTTTCTAGTAGATTCAACTTCTTAAAATTTGTACCCAGCACATACTTCCTGTATTCTCTTAATTGACCTAATTTGATTTGGAGATGAGTGAGCAGGGGTGAGTTCACAAATGACATTGCGTAGGTTCAGCACATAGATCTCAAACTGTCTCACTGAACCTGAGGAATGTGAGATGCTTTATGAGAGAGGGGTTCTGTTTTCAAGTGACATTGGGAAAACAATATAATTCTCATTCTGCCAAGTTCACTAATAAAGAATTCGAAATTTTGCTTCACCTAGCATTTCCTCAAATCATTTTACCACGGGACACTTAATGTCTCAGAAACACACAGTTTGTGGAAACACAGCTCAAGATTAGTTGCTGATCACTGGAAGAAAGGCATTGAACAACCTTCTTGCCAAGCTCATTGTAGATAATTGAGAGAACCAATAGGTAACATAATAGGTTTGTTTCCAGTCTACCATACCAAGTCTATTTACAAAGAGTATTTTTATTCCCACCTCCCTTACCCCATATCACTCCCTTGCTTTGTCACTTTTGCTTAGTTTTCTTTAGTACGTTCTCATGTCCATTACATTAGCATATCTATCTGTCTGTCCATCTATCTGTGTCTTACACTGCTTAAAAAGCATGAGCTATGTTGATGTCAGACTGCCTGAGTTTTTTTGGGGGGGGGATAGTTCTAGTGTGTCACTAAAAATATTACATGAAATTTAGGTGTTTGAGGTGTGGTAACTGCTCTTATTTATTAATCTAACATTATTTTGCCTCAAGAATTTTAGAATTTGTTGAATGAGTACATGCCAAAGCACAATTTTAGTACACTGAAGAAAATTTTTCAAGAACTATACAGAGGACTAACGATTCAGAGCCTTTGTAGGGCAGGTAGTACTTGAGCTGAGATTGAAAGCATAGAGGGGAATTTATAAGGCAGAAGAGTGAACGTGTGAAAAAGCGTTGAGATATGTTATATTCCGGAAATTTCATGGCGGGCAAGGAGGCATAATGAAAATGACCAGGTGAAGATTGGCAGGTAAGAGGGAGTCGGATTTTTTTTTTTTTAATGTTTTATATGTTAAACAGAATAGTTGCGATTTTACACAGTTAGTGATAGAAGCTGTGGAAAGGAAATAATAGCCTCCATGAGTTTTAGAAAAATCATGCCGGCTTCAATGCCAAGAAGAAAATCGGAAAAAGAAAGTAAGAAAAGAGCCAGGGAGACAAGAGTGAACATGTAGCAAACAACTAGAAGGACAATATGGCCTGAGGTAGGAAGATGTGTGATGTAGGGGATGGTATGTGGGATTAAGGTAGAGCAGAGCTACACTGGATGGTGACTACACGAACTGGTGATGGGTAGAATGAAAAGAATATATAGAAGAAAAATTCTAAATGTTTGGTAACTACCTCTCCTTATACCACACACATTCCTTTTATAGGACTTAAAGGCATTTACCCAGATTTTTGGTGGTGGTTATCTGTGTTAAGATTGTGAGCTTAAAGTTTATGCATCATACTATTGGATAGTAACCATTTTAAGGTTATTTCAGAGATGTTTTCAGCAAGTGCTTGTTTACTTGAACTAAGTTGAAAGGTTGGTATCTGACTTTACATTGGGCCCACAAGAAACAAGTTTAACTTGGCTGCCTAGGAGTGGCCTTAGGAGAGGTGAATAGTAATAAATGGGTGAATAATAACTTGAGCCCTGTATAATCTACTAATTTGATTTCATTCCTTTGGATCTTTAATCTTTCTCATGTATTTGATAATTGCTTTGAGTGAGATTCTTGATCCAGTTATATTTTTTCTTAGGCTACCAGCTGTCCTTTTCTCAGACAATTCTCATGCAAATAAGAGTCCCTTGACCTTTCCCCTTATACCAGAAACCTAGTGGGTAGAAAGGCAAAATAGTGAGATGACAGATGTGGTGAGAGAAAATGTGGATAACTTATTTTTTCCATTGATCCTACAATGAACTAAAATCTTTCCTTCAATTAAATTCATACTGTCTTCTAGAGATAGAAAATGTTTTGTACGTTTTTAAAAATGTGACTCCTTACTCCATTCTGATGGATTCAGCCTAGTTTTTAGTAAACACTACAACAGTTCTTAAGGCCAAATATTTTAGTTATGTGTTCTTTTGGGTGTGTTGTATGAATAGATTCTAATAGAATTTAAGATTTAGCAATATCAGATTTATAATGAAATTACTTGGTGCTGATGTTTCTCTTTTTAGAAACTTCCTACAAAGGTGAATAGTGATAATTTGTATGATCTGTGTAAGTGAATAAGTTCTGAAGCAAGAGTTCATTTTTTTAAAATAATTTGTTTATTTACTTAAAAGGCTAAATGACAGAGGGGGAGAGAAAAAAAGAGAGATCTTCCACCTGTTGGTTTACTCCCCAAATGGCCACATCAGCCAGATCTGGGCCAGGCTGAAGCCAGGAGTCAGGAAGGGACCTAAGTACCCAAGATGCCATCTGCTGCCTTCCCAGGCATGTTAGCATTGAGCTGGATCAGAAGCAGAGCCGGGGTCGGCGCCGCGGCTCACTAGGCTAATCCTCTGCCTGCAGCGCCAGCACCCCGGGTTCTGATCCTGGTTAGGGCACTGGTTCTGTCCTGGTTGCTCTTCTTCCGGTCCAGCTCTCTGCTGTGGCCCAGGAAGGCAGTGGAGGATGGCGCAGGTGATTGGGCCCTGCACCCGCGTGGGAGACCAGGAGAAGCACCTGGCTCCTGGCTTCGGGCCATTTGGGGGGTGAACCAATGAAAGGAAGACCTCTCTCTCTCTCTCTCTCTCTCTCTCTCTCTCTCTCTCTCTCTCTCGCTGTCTAACTCTGCCTGTCAAAAAAAAAAAAAAAAAAAAAAAAAAGGCAGAGCGGGACTGGAACTGCCCTCTGATAGGGAATACCAGTGTCAAAGGCGGTACCATGATGTGGGTCCCACAGTGTCAAATTTGTTACTATGAAAATATCTTTAGTTTGAGACACAGTTTGTATTAGGATTCAGTTCAGAAAAATGCTCTGGATGGAATGTCTTAGTACTTTGTGTTTTCTGTTGACAATCAGAATATGATTGAGACTTTGATAGGTTGAAGTGAACATTTTGATTTATGCATAATTATTGAATTCTCCATGCCATAAAAATGGAGAAGTAGATACAGATGTTTACTCTTTCTACTGATTAGTAGTTACACACAGACATAAACCCTACCAATTGATTTAAGGGCTTAAAACTTTTTGTTCTTTGTTCTTGCTAGTCCCTAAATCTCTGCCTGGCCTTTCTGAGTCCAGCATTCCCTTTGAAATTGTCTGTTCTATAATTATTCAGAAATTCTAATCCATGGATGTAACAGAGCCTATAATTCCCGTGTGCATACAGTTTGACTTTAAAACTTAGTAAAAATTGTTTCACTTTAGAGATTCTTAATGGCATAATGAATTATTAAAGTTTCCATATTTTCATTGGTCTCCTTACTGAATTTATTATAATGGTTTATCTAATTTTTGCTTTTTCAATTAATAATTGCTTTTTCTTAATATTTTTTAAGATTTATTTTTGTGTATTTGAAAGGCAGAATTATAGCAAGAGAAGGAGACACACACAAAGAGAGAGATCTTCTGTCCTCTGGTTCACTTCCCAAGTGGCTGTGATGACTAGGGCAGGGCCAGATGAAAGCCAGATCTGACAATCCAGATCACCCATGTGGGTGGCAGGTACCAAAGTTGGAGCCATCAACTGCGCCTCGCAGAGTGTGCACTAGCAAGAAACTAGATTAGAAGCAGGGGCAAGACTCATTCCCAGGCACTGTGATATGGGATGTGGTATCCACAGCAGCATTTGCTGCACCAAATGCCCACTCCTTCAGATTTGTATTTACTTGTGTGTTTGTACTGTGACTAGTCATGCATATGAAAATAATAATGACTAATATTTGTTACTGCTTATTATGTGCTGAGATGTTTTAAGTTTTTTGCATATAATTTATTCACAACTCCATGAAGTGTTACTAACTCAGATACAGAGTTCACAAATAATGCCTGAGTGTTCTGGCTACATCCATTTAAAAATTTGCATAGACCATTATTTGTATGATCTATACCTAAATACCTAATAGATTCTATCTCATACTTTTTTTTCTCTGCTTATGATTGGTATCCTTCCCCTTCACCCCATTAAAAAAAAAAAAACATAACAAAAAATCCTTGGTTTTCTTTCCTCAGTTTATGAGATAAGTGCAATGTCATTGATTTTTGAGTAATACAATACTACTTATTAAATTCAGTTATATATAGTTATAACTAGTGAATTAGTGTGTCCATATTAAGTAGAGAAGTAATTTTTTTAAAAAGGTATTTATTTGAGAGTTAAGAGTTACAGACAGAGAGGGAGAGGCAGAAGGGTCTTCCATCTGCTAGTTCACTCCCTGATGACCACAATGGCTGGAGCTGGGCCTATCCAAAGCCAGGAGACAGGAGCTTTTTCCAGGTCTCCCACGTGGGTGCAGGGGCCCAAGTACTTGGACCATCTTCTACTGCATTCGCTGGCCAAAGCAGAGAGCTGGATCTGAAGAGGAGCAACTGGGACATGAACCAGCACCCACATGGGATGCCAGCACCACAGGCGAAGGCTTAGCCTACTATGCAACAGCGCCAGCCCCAGTTAGACAAGTAATTTTGGTTATCATTTCTCTCAGTGACCTTGGAATATTTTGGATTTTTTCTAATTTTCATGATAAATACAAGATTTAGCTTTTCATTAAGTGTATTCTATAATGGTATACTTTTACATTAGTTTTAGCCTGAAGAAAAAACTATTTATGCATTTGTTTTGCAGGACAAAGCAGGGTTTTAATCTTCATCGGGATAGTGTTTTTTTCAGTTTTTCTTACTCTTATTTGAAAGTGTCATTCATTGCAGTTTCTGCTAGAGCTTATTTGTCTAGCACTATTATAAAGTGCTTTGTGTTTGTGGATTTGTTTATTCTTATAACTGGTCTATAAGGCAAATACTATTATCCCAGTTGAGGCATAGTTTACTTATCCAAGGTCGTAGAGCCTGCTATTTGAAAACCCAGGATTCATAACCAAATTGTGTGGATCGAGAATACTGTGCTAGGATATGTGCTATATGTGATAGCTATTCTACTTCTGGAATGTGGCAGTTTGTATTCTGAATAATGATGTAAAGATTTTTATTCAAAATTAGAATGCAGATGAAAAGACAAAATGTCCTTTTTTAAAGGATTTCCTTTATTAAAATGATAACACTTCTCTTTGAAGTACTTATATTAAAATTAATTCTTTCTTTCTTTTGGAAATACCTATAACATTTGGACAGGACTTTTCATACTATAATGTAAATCTCACCTCAAGTATGACTCTGAATATCTATCTATTATACCTGTTCACCTTTTCTTGCCTTCTTGGGTACTGCTTATATTATTTCCCAGTTATTACTGTTAATAAGCATGTCACCAAATACAATTTATTTACTTGTTTCTTAATTTTTTATAAGTTGGAAAAGTCTTATATAAATGGATTAATGTGAAGTATAAGTTTTACACAGTATTCTAGATTTTTGGTCCCCTTACCATAACCTTACCTTCTATGAGAAGAAATGAAAAATATATTATAAAATATATAAGCAAATTATTTTACATTTTTTATGATTTTTTAAAAGGATTATCAAATCTGAAAAATTCTTTCAATTCATGGATATACACAGTGGAAAAAATATGAAAGTAAGTCTTAAATGATGAGTAGTTTTTTTTTGCTAAAGATTAATTTTAATTTAAATATATACTTTAAAAGTTTTAACTGCATAGAATTTGCCAACAGTTTTCAGAAAATTTCTCCAAACCAAATAATTTTTAAATTATATGAACACGAGTAATTTTTTTCTTGAATGACCTAGTTTTTTTAAAACAAGTATGTTTTGAGCAATAAGCTTAAAGCAGTAAGTCATTAAGACTTAGCAGATTTAGAACTTTAAATAAACTTTTTTCTAGTTTGTGTATGTATATTAACTTTGCTGAATCATGAGATTTTATTTTCTCAAATTTTACTTACCGTATTGCAAGTGCACTGAATTTAATTTTAATTTCTCTCTTTCTGTAGGCAAATATGAGAGCCACACTCGTGTTCACACAGGTGAGAAGCCCTTTGAGTGTGATATTTGTCACCAGCGCTATTCAACAAAGTCTAACCTAACTGTTCACAGAAAGAAGCACAGTAGTGAAACAGACTTTCATAAGAAGGAGCACAAGTGCCCTTATTGTAATAAACTTCATGCAAGCAAGAAGACTTTAGCCAAGCATGTTAAGAGGCAAGTATTATCTTGCTTCCATAATAAAGTGTATTGTACTTTGTAATTTAAATAATATAGTAAGATAAAAACGCAGAGTGCTTCTCTCCAGCTCTTTCATTGGTTAACATTTTGCAGAGACTACAGATTAAGAAAAGAACATTGAGTGTTAGTTTATTTTTTTATTCATGCAATTGAGATAAAGTTTTTTTCCACATTGAAGCAAGAAAATAGTCAATAATATAAATGTTTAAGATGTAAGGGGCTTTTAAAAGGTTCATGGAAAAAGCGTATTAAGAGAAAAGTAGGGGCGCCGGATTCTGTCCCAGTTGCCCCTCTTCCAGGCCAGCTCTCTGCTGTGGCCAGGGAGTGCAGTGGAGGATGGCCCAAGTGCTTGGGCCCTGCACCCCATGGGAGACCAGGAGAAGCACCTGGCTCCTGCCATTGGATCAGCGCGGTGCACCGGCTGCAGCTCGCCGGCCGTGGCGGCCATTGGAGGGTGAACCAATGGCAAAGGAAGACCTTTCTCTCTGTCTCTCTGTCTCTCTCTCTCACTGTCCACTCTGCCTATCAAAAAAAAAATTTCATTAAAAATAAAAAAAAAGAGAAAAGTATGTATGAATTTCAGAAATTTTTGCACCAAAATAAACTTACCTTTCAATTCCGTATTTCCACAGACTTTTTGAAGTCCTCTGTCATTTGATTATCCTGTTTTCTGTCTTGGGTTTTGGCAAATGTATCTAGTCAAATATATGGTTTGAGAAATCTTGAAAATTTATTTCTTATATTCAGCCTTTTTTAATATATGCAAATGTTTGTGAAAGAAAATTTAGTGCAATGTTGCATATTCTAAAATTAAATTTACAGAAATCTGGACTAAAACTAATCAAGTGAATTACTTTGTAGATTATCTGTACATAACTAGGTTCCTAAATGCATTGAAAATATGACTAAACTTTCTTATTCATAAACTTAGATATAATTATTATAAATTTTTAAAATGATAATGGTACCTGTAGTCTTAAGGAACTCATGTGTGCCTGTCATTTTAAGAAAAGAACCAGTATCTGATTCTTATAATAACTATTCATATGGAATACCAAGTTAACTAATACAGTTGTTCCTGATCAATGTGGTTTTTTTTCCCCTTTGATAGATTTCATCCTGAAAATGCACAAGAATTTATTTCCATCAAGAAGACCAAGAGTGAAAGTTGGAAATGCGATGTAAGAGTTTTAAATTTGTGGTAGAAAACCAAAGTAAATGTAATGTTGCCTTTTGGGAAAGTAAAGTATAGGTTCTAAAGTGATAAACTTAGGACATATCACTGTTTTAAAATTTTCATTTACTTATTAAGACAGACAGAGAGGGATTTTTCCACTCTACTTCACTCCTCAAATGTTTTTTTTTTTTTAACTTTTATTTAGTAAGTATAATTTCCAAAGTACATTTTATGGATTACAATGGCTTTTTCCCCAGCATAAGTTCCCTCCCACTCACACCCCTCCCATCTCCTGCTCCTTCTCCCATTCCATTCACATCTTTTTATACAATGTTATCATGATTTTTATTTTTTTGGTTAGTTGAGCCTAAAATAGGGTAGTTTTTAGATGATGGGCCTGAGAAGTGGAAATCTTAGTTCTTTTGTGGAAATAAATATACCATGGATTTATAGTTGTGTTGGTAAACTGAATTTGCTGATCAGAGTGTAAAACTTTAGAATTTCCTCTCCATGTCTGATTGTTGATTGCTTTATGACAAAGCAGCTCAGAATTTAGTGGCTTTAAACAGCCTTTTTTTTTTTTTTCTGTCTCACCCTTTTGATGGGTCAAAACTCTGAATTTGAGTCAAAGCTTTGTTAGGTATTTCTGTTGTTCTACCTAGTGTAATTTGATGCCACTCTGTTCTCTGCTGGTGAATGATCTGGTCTGGTTTGGGGCCACTTCCCAGTGGCTGGCAAATTGGTATTAGCTGATGACTAGGATCTCAGCAGGGACTGTTGACCAAGAGCCTGAATTCTCCATTTTGAAGCTACTTATGCTTCCTTCTAGTATGGCAGATAGGTTCCATGGGTGAGTGAGCCAAGAAAGGCAAAGACTAGAAGGCTTTTTGTGGCCTAGCCCAGACGTCCTAGAATATCCCTTCTGCAACATCATATTGGTCAGAAAAATCATAAGCAGAACAGAATAAGGGGAGAGGATTAGACTTCTATTTTTCAGTGGGGGAATAGCAAAGAATTTGTGGACATCTTTATTCTACCATACACTTAAAGTATTTTTTTTTCAATATTTAGTGAATATTGTTTAAAGGGGCACCAACTATCACTTTCCTTTATTCCAAAGTTTCAGTTTATATAAACAGCAAAATTTTCACTCTTCTCTCATTTAAGCTTCTTGAAATTGAAGTTGATTATTAATTATTTGAATCCACATAAGGAGACATCTTGTTAAGTTTCACCATCCTCAGCTATAAATGATGACAATCTGATGTCTACCTCATGGGATGATTGTGAGAACCAAGTTAAAGAATCAAGGAATTCTGTAGTGTTGTTCCTGGTTTACAGTACAGGCTATATTGTTGTTGTTATAGTGGCCTCTTCCACTTTGTTGTAAAATCAAATGTAGGTAAAATTTCTTTAAAATTTGTTTCTTCCTTCTGACTGCTTTAAGAGATAAATTTTGTAATGGTTTTTCTGTGATTTCTTATTCATATTCCTAAGAAAATATATGGCAACAATAATGAAACTTTATATTACTGATACATAAATTATTTCAAGCAGATTTTGAAGCAGGCATTTTGTACGATGTTTTGAGATGCTGCTTGGGATGCCTGTATTCCATGTGGATGCCTGTATTCCATGTGGAACTTACGATTCTGATGTCTTGCCAGTGTGCATCCTGGAAGGCAGCAGGTAGTGAATGACTCAAGTACTTGGGTGCCTGCCACGCGTGTGTGAGACCTGGATTGGATTTCTGACTCTTGGCTTCAGCCTGTCCCAGCCCCAGCTGTTGCAAATGGGGATCTCTTTCTGTCTCTCTTAGTTTCACCTTTGAAATTTAAAAAATTAAATATACTTATGTATATATATGTATATGTTGCATGTATGTGTGTGTATATATATATATTATGTATATATATCTATATATATAAACATGGATACTAGAATTAAGATAGAAAGATTATTAAGTTGGCCTGTTAGAAATGTAAGGAGTTGGGGCTGCCATTGTGGTGCAGCAGGTTAAGCCATCACCTTTGATGCTAGCATTCCATATGAGTAGAGTCCTGGCTGCTCCACTTCTGATCCAGCTTCCTGCTAATGCACCTGGAAAAGCAGCAAAATATGGCCCAAGTGCTTGGGTCCCTAACACCCTTGTGGGAAACCCAGATGGAATTCCAGGCTGCTGGCTTCAGCCAGGCCTCATCCCTGCTGTTTGGCTATTTGGGGAATCAGATGGAAGATCTCATTGTCTCTGTCTCACCCTCTTTCTGTAACTCCACCTTTAAAATAGAAAAATCAGTCTTTAAAAAAAAAAAAAAAAAAAAGAAATGTAATGAGTTGAAAATCAGCTATCTTTAGTACTATTTTAAAATAATTCCTTAATATAATTCCTCCAGGATTTATTTTCTTGCCCAATTAGAATTCCAGTATACTTTGGGTAAATTTTCTGTTTGGTAATTATTTTTACTTACATTTTTGGGTTTTTTTTTGTTTTGTTTTGCTAATGAGCTTTTTATTTTAATACTTAATCCAGGTTCTCTTACTTTATATGCATTTTCATTTAGATTTGTAAGAAATCTTTTACTCGAAGACCACACTTGGAGGAACATATGATCCTGCATTCTCAAGATAAACCTTTTAAGTGTACATATTGTGAAGAACATTTCAAATCACGCTTTGCACGGTTGAAGCATCAAGAAAAGTTCCATCTGGGTAAGCAGCTTCCTTTTTCTTAAGTAGTCATGGGAATTTTTGATTATCACACCATGCTGCTACTGTTGAACTACTCTTTTTCTTTTAAAAGATTTCATTTTTTAGATTAGTTTTAGGTTCACAGCAAAAAATCCTGTACTACGCTCTCTGGCTCTGTACATGCATAGTGTGTTACCAACATCCTCCAGCAGAGTGGTACATTTATTATAGATGACCAGCCTATATTGACACATCATTAACACCCAAAGTCCTTAGTTTACATTAGGATTCACTCATGGTATTGTACATTCTTTGAGTTTGGAAAAATGTGTAATGACGGGTATCCACCATTATAGTATCATTCAGAGTATTTTTCACTGCCTTAAAAATTTACTGTGCTTCCTTGTTCGTTCCCCACCTCCACCCCTAACTCCATCCTCTGGTGGTTAGTAAATAATCTTTTTACTCTCTTGGTTTTGCCCTTTCCAGAATTTCAGATAATTGGAATCATTAATTATTTTTCAGATTGACTTCTTTCACTTGAAATATGCACTTAAGGTTCCTCCATGTCTTTTCATGTCATGCTATTATTTGTTTTTGGTGCTAAATAATATTTAATTGACTGGATAGATTAGTGTTTAACCATTCATCTCCTAAAGGACATCTTGCTTGCTTCCAGGTGTTGGCAATTATGATTAAAATTGCTGTAACATTTGTGTGCAGGATTTTATGTGCACATTAGTTTTCCTTTGTTTAGGTAACTGGGACTGTGAAGGCTTAATTGGATGGTAATTGGTTTGTATAAATCCACTGAACACTCTACCGAAGTGACTGTGACTGTACCATTTTGCATTCTCATCAGCAATGAAAGACAATTCTTGTCATTCTTTTGCCCTTGTCAGTATTTGGTGTTGTTGAACTGTGAATTTTGGCCATTGTAATAAATGTCTAACTATTCTCTTAATCTCTGACTTATCTTTATCTTAACAGTGTCTCTCAAAACAAATTTTAAATTTTAATATGTCTTGTCAGCTATTTCTTTCATATGTTTGCCTCCTTGACAAACACAAAAATCTAGATTTTTGCTCGCATTAACTTCTAAGAGTTTTATAGTTTTCCATTTTACGTTAAAGTCCATGGTCCATTTTGAGTGTATTTTTGCAAAGGATATAGGTCTAGGTTTAGGCTCAGTTGTCTTTTTGTTTGTTTTGCATTTGGTTGCCCGGTTGCCCCAGCACCATTTGTCGGAAAGACTTTCTTTGCTCCATTATGTTGCCTTCACTTTGTCAAAGATCAGTTAACCAAAAGACAGAAAAATAACAAAAACTGGCAGAGATGCTGAGAAAAGGTAGCTCTTTTATACACTGTTAGTAAGAATGTAAATTAGTGCAGTCATTATGAAAAACATTTGCTGTTATGATCCAACAGTCCCTCTGTTGGATGTATCCAAAAGAAATGAAATCAGTGTGTCAAAATGATAATATATTGGGGCTGGCACTGTGGCATAGTGGGTAAAGCCACACCTGCAGTACCAGCATACCATATGGGTACTGGTTCAAGTGCTAGCTGCTCCACTTCCGATCTAGCTTGCTGCTAATGTGCCTAGGAAAGCAGCAGGGGATGGTCCAAGTCCTTGGGCCCCTGAACCCATAAGGAGACCTGGAAGGTCACACACATGTCATGGAATATGAATCCATACTTACATACAGAGATGTATGTACATGTATGTACAATGGAATATTATTCAGTCATAAAAAGGAATGGAATTCTGTAGTGAACAGCAGCATGGATGGAAGTGGAAGACATTATGTTAAGTGAAAGAAGTCAGGCACAGGAAGACCAATACGTCACGTTCTCACCTATAAGTAGAATCCAAAAAGTTGATCGCACAGAAGTAGAAAGTAGAATAGTAGACACCAGAGCATGGGAGGGTGTGGGGAAGGGAGGCATGAAGAAAGGATGGTTTACAGTTACAGAGGTATAGTTGGATAGGAGGAATAATTTCTGATGTTCTAGAGAAAAGGGTAACTATGTTTGATAACAATTAGTTGTATATTTCAAGATAGCTAGTAATGAGAATTTTGAATATTCCCAGCACAAAGAAATGATAAATAATTGAGGTGATATGTATGCTTATTTTGTTGATCATTACACATTTATCAATATTGAACTACTACACTGTACTCCATTAATATGTACAATTATACATGGAAATTAATGAAAAATACATATTCAAAAACATAAGTTGACAATTATTGTAGCTTTATTTCTGGACTTTTTATTCTATTCCATTGATCTGTTTGTTCTGTCTGATTACTCTAACTTCATAGTAAATCTTGAAGTCAGATAGCATCAGTTCTCCAACTTTGTTCTCTTTCAATATTGTGTTGTGTTTTCTGAATATTTTGCCTTTCATATAAACTTTAAAATCAATATGTGGATCAGCAGAAGATAATTTTCTGGGGATTTGTTCTAGATTGCATTAAACCTATAGATGAATTTGGGAAGAACTAGCATCCTGATGACATTGATTCTTTCTATCCATGAACGTGAAATATCTCCTCATTTATTTAGTTCTTTGCTTTTTAAATAATTTCGTCATTTTCTTTATATTGAGCCTGTGCTTCTTTTGTTAGATTTCTACCTAAATATTTAATGTGCAGGAGTTACTGAGCCACACTTGGTGAACTTAGGTGTTTGGCTTAGGCAGATTAAGTCATATAGATTGGGAGAAGAACTATATATAATACATACTGCAAATTCTAGAGATGAACATTCTATTAATTTGATGACAAGTATGTCAGTTACCCACAGTTGATTTTTGGGTAGGCTTGAGAGTTTTTGATGGAGCATATTTGTTTTGGAAAAAAACTTCATTTTTCAGGAAATATAATAATCTTGGTATACTTGAAATTCAGTATTTCGTTTGAGTAATTCTCTCCCTATTGCTGCAGCTATGTTAGAGGCTTGTAGTCTGGCAAATTTATGAGAGTTAATCTCAATAATGAATTATTGTTATTTCAAGTAGAAGCCTTCTCCCTTTCCTGTGCAATGCGTTTATTAACCACTTTGGTAAAAATAAAAACTGCATGTTTATGGAATTTATAGATGCCATAAAACTAGCAGGGGTATTTAGTATTTAATATACCAGAAAATCAAAATGTAAAAAATAAAAGTGGCATACAGTAAGTCAAAACAGAATAGATTAAAATTAATTAAGAATAAATACAAGTTGCAAACCTAGCAGAATGATCCGATTTTTATTCATTGGGTCTTGAGGAACAATAAAATGGTAGAAAAACCAAATTCCTTATTGTACAGATGGGCTTAATAGCATGGGCTTTTTAAATTATATTTTTAAGTGTGTTTATTTAACTGAGAGCAGAAAGATGGAGAGAGAAACAGAGCTCCCATCCACTAGTTTATTCTCCAGGTACTTGCAAAGGCTGGGACTGAGCCAGGCTGAAGCTAAGAGTTAGGAATTCCATTTGGTTCTCTCACATAGTTGGTAGGTACCAAAATACTTATGTCATCACCTCCAGTTTCCCAGGATGCACAATGGCAGGAAGCTGGAATTGAGAGCAGAGCCAGTGCCTCAGCCCAGGCATTCTGATATGGGAGGGGGCTTTCCACCAGGAGCTTAACTGTCTGGTTGCCTGCCCAGGACAGAAGCAGAGGCTGTTTAGGCCCAGTATGAATGAATAATGTGATACCAACAAAAACCAATTTAGTTTCAGACTATATTAATACAGGTATGTCTTTCAGAATCAGACAAGGTAATAGTCTGATTTTGAATTGATCTGGAAAATTACATTTATTTCTGAATACCTCATTTAATATTTTTGTTTAAAGATTCATTTATTTATTTGAAAGTTGGAGTTACACAGAGAGAGGAGAGGCAGAGAGAGAGAGGTCTTCCATCTGCTGGTTCACTCCCCAGTTGGCTACAACAGCTGGAGCTATGCCAATCCAAAGCAAGGAGCCAGGACCTTCTTCTGGATCTCCCATGCAGGTGCAGGGGCCCAAGGACTTGGGCCATCTTCGACTGCTTTCCCAGGCGACAGCAGAGAGCTGAATCGGAAGTGGAGCAGCCAGGACTCAAACTGGTGCCCATATGGGATGCCAGCACTGCAGGCTGCGGCTTTACTCCCTATGCCACAGCGCCAGCCCCCCCATTTAATATTGATACTGAAAAATATATAAGAATGAATCATATAGAGTCTTAAATTTATGTCATGTGAAAAAGTTTGAAGGACCTTGAAATATTTTGTTTGGTAAAGGGAGATAAAGTAGCTGTTTTCAAACACTTCCAAGGCTCTATTGTGCAACAGGGGGATACTAAATCTTTCTTAATTCTGGTATAAAGGCTAATAAATGCTGGAAGCTTACTTATCTTTCAGGACTAACCCTAAGCTGTTCTTTTATGGAGCTTCATGTCAGCATTTATAAGAAACCATCATATAATAACAGATTTTACCAAAACTGTTGTTGGACACATGTTGATGACTGCATGTTGCATGTGAGGAAGTTCTTTAGACTTTAGTTCCAGGAAAAATAGTTTTTATTGGAGAATTTGTGGGCTTTTTCCCTTTTTTTTTTTTTTTCATTTGAAAGTCAGAGTTACACAGAGAGGAGGGAGGGAGGGAGGGAGAGAGAGAGAGAGAGAGAGAGAGAGATCTTCCTTCCATTCGCTGGTTCACTCCCCAGTTGGCCGCAACAGCTGGAGTTGCACCGATCTGAAGTCAGGAGCTAGGAGCCTCCTCCGGGTCTCTCACATGGGTGCAAGGGCCCAAGGAATTGGGCCATCTTCTACTGCTTTCCAAGGCCATAGCAGAGAGCTGGATTGGAAGTGGATCAGCCGAGTCTCAAACTGGTGCCCATATGGGATGCCGGCGCTTCAGGCCAGGACGTTAACCCATTGCACCACAGTGCCAGCCCTGGCTTTTTCCCTTTTGAAATGAAAACTGTAGATAATATTTGTGTCCTGTCTTGTGGAAACATCATAGCAAAGTATGATGTTTTTTTATTAACATACTTCCTTCTATGTCCTTTTTAAGTTTTAGAACTTACAAATTAAAATAACTTGTCTTGCACAGTATTTACTTTCCCATTAGTGAAAGTACACATATACTGAACTGTTGATCAGCTTAATGTTGTTGAAGAGGACATTCCTGAGAAGTGGTTGAACTAGAAGACTTTTATGACTTATTAAAAGATTATTCATTTTTCTATCATGCTCCAGTGTTCAGTAAGGAGAGGTGGTATGAATGGTGGTCCAGAATGTCAGGTGATAAAGCTTAGCTCACCTTTAGTTAACTAAAGCTTCCTGAGGAAAATACCCAAGGAATGTGATGTTCAGGGTCGTATATATTAACTGAAAATACCTAACATTGTGATACCTAACATCTGGGTTAGAATCTAGGGACACCATTCCTGCCAAAATAATTACAGTGCATTGGGTAATCAAACAAGTAAATAAATCATTACATTATAATGCTGAACCCACTCGACTATTTCACAAATGATTAGGTAATTTGTATAATTTTTAATGAGTTGATGTTTATTAGGTTGGATTGACAATTAGTAAAAGAAAAAGCATGAAGTGGAAATGGAAGTAGAAGACTTCATAGACAGGCTTGTTTTCTACATCTGATTAAATACCTGTTGTGTGATAAAGGATCAGCCTCACAGAGCTCCAGGTTCCTTGATGGTAGGGTAGAACAGGATTGTGAGGATTATGTGAGATTGTGTAAAAGTACCAGGTCTGGAGCCAGACATCATTTGCATTCCCCTTCTCTGAATATGTCATCATTTTTAGTATTATTATTTTTAATACCTTTAAGAAATACCATTTGTGAAATAAAATGGTGATTTTGCATTTTAGGCCAAATAGAATCAAATAGAATATTACAATAAATATTTTATAGTACTCAAACATACACATATATATAATATTCAAAGCAATATTTTAGTAATGATATTTAACAATATTTAATGATGTGATTTTTTTAAAAAAGATTGATTTGTTTATATTAAAGTCATAGTTATGGAGAGCGAGATCTTCCATCTGCTGGTTCTCTCCTCAAAAAGCCACAACTGCCGGGGCTGGGCCAGGTGGAAGCCAGGAACTTCTGAGTCTCCTGTGTAGGTATAGGGACCCAGGAACTTGGGCCGTCTTCCTCTGCTTTCTCAGGCATGTTAGCAGGGAGGTGAGGCTTGAACTGGCACCCTTGTGGGATGCCGGCACTGCAGACAGCGTCAACCTGCTACGCCACAGCACCAGAACCATGATGTCCTGTTTTTATATGAATTTATGTATTTCATTTCTTTTGCATTCCAGTTCATAAGCATCTGTTTCCTTGAATCTCTGTAAATGATTCACAAAATTGGTGTCCATTACAATACTTGGAGAGCTTATTAAAAAACAAATTGCTAGGCTGTACATTTGCCCCAGAGCTTAAGATACCTGCATCCCATATCTGAATACCTGGATTTAATTCGTGACCTGGAGAGGCAATAGTAGGCTCAAATAGTTGAGCTCTTATTACCCAAGTCAGAGATACCTTGATTGTGATCCTGGCCTCCAGCCTTGGCCTTGACCCAGCCTTGTCATTGTATGTATTTGGGGAGTGAACCAGCCGATGGGAACACTCTCTCTTTCTCTCTCTCTCTCCCTCTCTCCCTCTCTTCCTCTCTCCCTCCCTCCCTCCCTCCCTCCCTCCCTCCCTCCCTCCCTCTCTCCCTCTCTCTCTCTCTGATTCTTAAACAGATCAGAGAAAACAACAACAAAAATAGATTGCCATGTCCCATCCCTAGAATATGTGATTCAGGAAGCTTGAGGTATGTCTCCCAAATTTTCATTTCCAACAAATTCCCAGGTGATTTTGGTGCACTTGACTTAGATATCACAGTTTGAGGGCTACTGATTTAGGTCATTCAAAGTCATACTTGTACCACCTACTTTAGGATTATATGTTGTTAAGTCAGAAGGAAAGTTATATAAGTAGTACATTTAAGAGATCTTTTATATATCAGTATTTATAAATGTAAATGTTATAGATTGGCTTTAAAAAGTCATAAGTTATGATTCTAATCTACCTGGAGAGTTTCGTGAAGATTGGCTTTAGTGTGAATTCACAACTTAGCTTCATAAATAAAGGTTCAAAGAGCCTTTGCTGCATGTAAAACTGAATAGCCAATATAAGGAAGCACAATAGTTGTTAATTTCTGTGAAAAATTCTGATAAGTAGCAACGTGAAAGAGAATGCTCCATTTCTTTTATAGGAGTCCTCAGCTGTACATATAGTTATTAGTTTATAAAAAGTTTTATTAGTAAATATCTCACTCTTCACCTACACACATTTCCTGTTAACATGCTCATCTTGGCATTCTTACTGACTTCACCTGTTTATCGTCAATTCTGCAAATACTCCTTTTTGCAACTTCTTGGAGGCTTTTTTGATTGGGTTAAGATAGAAGGATTTCTCATGGTACTTAAAACAGTGATAGATAGGCGTTAAGAATAAATATTTGTTGAGTGAGTTAACAAATTGGTAAAAGATTCCTATCCCATGGAAATTGAAATCTTTGACATTTTAAATAAGAATATATTAAAGATACTTAATATGAAATGCGTTTAGAGATCCTCTGTTGAACTTTCCCCAAACCTACTGTAGTAAGCAGTTTTGCTTATGGATAGGTATATTTCTGAATTCCAGTATGCACATTTCTCATTGTCTTTTCATTGTGCTGTTATGATTAATTCTTTATTAGAAGTCCTTATGCAGTTTATTCTTCCAAATTCAGAGACATGTTCTTCCAAATAGACAGATTCCTGGAACTGCATGTACTGTGCTTCTTCCTTACACATCATTCATCTTCCTTGTAGTTTGCTATTCAGTTGAACTCTATCTTCTCTTCAGTTGCTTCTTTGGTAAAATCATGTTGAAATTCAGAATACTGCTCATGTCGATATTAGTATGAGACATCTGGGTTTAATTTTATAAGGTTAAGCAGAAGTATGGCTCAGTATTTTCAGTCTACTCAGAGTCACTAAAAATTTGTTGTAATTAGGGACAGAAATGTATTGCCAAACCATGAGTTCAATAGTAAGTCCTCTCTTTATTTTTCCAAAGTTTCTCATTACCTCATTTTCTCAGAAATTTAATATGTAGTGATTTCTACTTTGTTCCAGTATGATTTCAAACTAGAAATTGGCTGTTTAAATTAACTCAGGCATATAGTAAGTGCTGAGTAAGTTAATAAATTAATGTTATAAGCTCATTTTGGCAGTTTTATTTTCTTCAAAGTATGCAAATGATTATTATTAATTTATTAACACATTACTTTATTAACTTATTGAGCATTTATCTTGTGTATCAGATGCCAAGCCTTATATTTGCCTCTAGAGATACAGAAATGATTATAATCTGCCTTCTAGGAATAAATAGTCTGGAAGGGAAGAGGAAGCTATAAACAAATAATTATAGTGCCTTTTGATATATGAACTAATAGTATTAGGCATAAAATTATGACATACCTATAAATTTAATTTAGTAAATGTGTAAACTTTAACTGAACATTATTTTTTGTTTAAGGTCCTTTTCCATGTGATATATGTGGCCGCCAGTTTAATGACACTGGAAATTTGAAACGCCATATAGAATGTACTCATGGTGGAAAAAGAAAATGGACTTGCTTTATCTGTGGAAAATCAGTAAGAGAAAGGTAAAGAATCATCTGCCTACCCAGAAAAATCCCAATAGTGTTATGTAGAGGTAATTAGCAAATATAAGTTATAAGGGTTCAGTTAATGCAAGATACAAAATACCTGAATTATGCTTCAGTTTGAAATATAAGGAAAAAGGATTTATATTAAATATTCTAGAAAATAATATGGAGAAAGTATTTGTAGGTAACATACACATCATTTTATTTCTTTCTGAAATCCCACTAAAAATAAGTGAATTGGTTTTTGACTTTAAAGTGATACTCTCTTTTTGAAAGACAGCAAATAGAGACAGAGAGATCTTCCATACTTGAACCATCTTCCACTGCTTCCCAGGCACATTATCAGTTACCTGAATGAGAAGCAGAGTACCTGGGACTTGAACTGGTAGTCTGATAAGGGATTCGGGTGTCCCATGGCTTAACCCACTGTACCACCTGCCTCAACTTTTTGTTGTGTTGTTTTTTAAAGGCAGTGAAGACAAGGTGAGTAGAAAGGTGACAAGAATGACACAAGTTTGGAAGCTAAAATGCATATGGATGAGTTTTAACTGACTTATCAGATCTACAAAATACAATTGAAAGTGGCAGTGGTGAAAAAATGAGAATTCGGTTTACCTTGCAGAATCCATAAAAGGTCTGAGAACTGGCAGTATCAGATACTTCTGGATACTGGGGTGAAGGAAAGGCAGAACAAGGAGCTCTAGAGTAAAAGCTTACAGAGGTCGCCTCATTGGATTCCCTCCTGCCATCACACATGCCATTGCTTCTGCATACCTGCCCTTTCCTTCTCCCAACAGAAAGTTGGACTGGCATGTGCCGTGCTGTTACATGATCAAATGCATTGTGAATGCTGACAGCAGTGAGCCAGGCCTTATCCTGGCCAACATCTTGGCTTTTATATTTTACTCTTCCGGTAGCAGGTTAGAAGACTATTCCCTGAAAACAGTCTAAGGTCATATATATTCCATAACTAGTGACACACCCAGAACACCTACAGTAAAGCAGTCACCAAGAACCGTTTGTGTTCTTTGACCTTCCTGTCCATCCTTTAACCTGTTACTGTTAAACTCATGAGCCAGAGAGGCAAGGATTACAGGGCAGTGGAAAAACTTGGGGAAATAGATTCCAACACACACACACATACACACACTCTTCAAGGAAAATGAATATAAAGGAAGAAGAAAACAATAAGAAATAAACAATTACTATTTTTCCCAATTGAAGATACAGAATCCACTAAGCAAGAGAATCATTCAAATTAAAAAAAAAAAAAGAGCTCTCAGATACTGAAAGAATGAAGGCCAGAGTATAGACCTAGTTGAAGGACAAAACCAGAGCAAAAATATGCAGAAATGTAAAATAAAGATCAGAACATTAAAGGACTAGACCAGCATCTGAATAATACGTGTTTGAGAAAGAAAATACAGATAAAATGGAGGGGGAAAATTGTTGAAATAATTCAAGATTTTCAGAACTGAAGGACATGAGTTGCCAGTTGGAAATGACAGTTCAAGGGCTGGAGCTGTGGTGTAGCAATTTAAGTCTCTGCCTGTGAAGCTGGCATCTCGTATGGGTACCATTACAATTCAGGGCTGTTCTACTTCCCATCTAGATCCCTGCTAATGGGCCTGGGAAAGCAGAGGAAAAGGGCCAAATGCTTGGGCCCCTTCACCGACATGGGAGACCTGGAAGAAGCTCCTGGCTTCTGGCTTCAGTTTGGCCCAGCTCCAGCCTTTGTAGCCATTTGAGAGGTGAACTAGCGGATGGAAGATCTGTGTCTCTCTCTGTCTCTCTTTTTGTAACTCTGCCTTTCAAATAAAATAGATAATTTTTTAAAAAAGACAATTCATATGCTTAGATAAATTAGATGAAAAGAAACTTGTCCCAAGATATGTCAGTACATTTCAGTACATGGGACAAACATGTTTCTAGAGAGGGAAAAAGTCACATACGTTGAGTAGAATTATGTGTACCTTCTCTTTTATTTTTTTTTAAAGATTTATTTATTTATTTGAAAGTCAGAGTTACACAGAGAGAGGAGAGGCAGAGAGAGAGAGAGAGGTCTTCCATCCACTGGTTCACTCCCCAGTTGGCCGCAGTGGCCGGAGCTGCGTAGATCCGAAGCCAGGAGCCAGGAGCTTCCTCCAGGTCTCTCAGGCGGGTGTAGGGATCCAAGGACTTGGGCCGTCTTCTACTGCTTTCCCAGGCCATAGCAGATCGGAAGTGGAGCAGCTGGGTCTCGAATGGGCACCCACATGGGATGCTGGCGCTTCAGGCCAGGGCATCAACCCACTAAGCCACAGCGCTGGCCTATGTGTACCTTCTCAATAGTAGCACTAGATGCAGCAGTACCTTCGAAATTCTGAAAGAATATTCTCCACAATAGAATTCTGTTCTCAAATTAACACAATCAAGTATGAGGACAGAATAAAGCCGTTTTCTAAAAGATTTATTTATTTGGAAGGCAGAGTTACAGAGAGAGACAGAGAAATGAATCTTTTTCCGTTGGTTTACTCCTCAAATTGCCACAATGGCCAGTAGCCTGGAACTCCATCTGAATCTCCCACAGAGGTGGCAGGGTCCCAAGCTCTCGGGCCATCCTCCACTGCTTTCCCAGGTGCATTAGCAGGGAGCTGAATAGGAAGTGAAGCAGCCAGGATTTGAACCATGGCTGATATTGGATGCCGGTGTCACAGTAGGCAGCTTTATCCGCTACATCATGCCAGGCTCTAAAGCCATTTTCATGTTGTCAACAAATTACCCTTTAATGTAGTCTTTTTTTAATTAATTAATTAATTTATTTGAAAGGCAAAGTTGCAGAGAGGCAGAGACTGAGAGAGAGAGAGAGAAAGAGAGATCTTTCATCCTCTGATTCACTCCCCAGATGGCTGCAACAGCTGGAGCTACGGCAATCCAAAGCCAGGAGCTTCTTCTGGGTCTCCCATGTGGGTGCAAGGACCCAATCTTGGGCCATCTTCCACTGCTTTCCCAGGCCACAGCAGAGAGCTAGACTGGAAGTGGAGCAGCTGGGACTCAAACCGGTGCCTATATAGGATGCCAGCATGCCACAGCGCCGGCCCCTAATCTAGTCTTAGTCATGAAGTTACTGAACCAAAAGGAGAATAAAGCCATAAAGAGAAGATGGGCTACAGGAAATAGTTCTAACATGGGAGAGAAGAAAGCCAATTCATTATAGGATGGTGAGAGTCGGTCCCAAATTGTCAGATGTGCAGCATAAGGAGTGTGTAGTCCACACTGGTAGTAGTGTGACCCAGTGCATATCCGGTGAACAGAATGCTGTAGTGAATCTGCCTTCTTATCTGTACTCTCCCTGTTTAGGAAGTGTGTGCTAGTGAGGTTCCTACTTGTTCTACTCTTCTGGTTGACTGAACTGATGATACTCATTTCATTTTACAAAAATGTTCTTTCTTGAGCCATCTATGAGAATTAGGGCTATGTCATATTAAGTAAGCTTACTCACTTTGACTGTACTTCTGTCAGTCTACTATACCTCTGTCGGTTGCTCCCACTGGGAGAACCCAGTGGTTTCTGGTATTAATGCATAACTTTACCCATTGGCTTGTCAAAAAAGTCTCTTGTTAACTCTTAGGCAGCTGCAGCTTGATATTGATCTAGCAACGGTGTTTATATTATCTTCTAGGCTCTTTTATTTGTGGTGCTATTGTTAGGTTTATGCTTGCTTCTCAGCCTTTCAAAACATCCAAAACATTGTTTTTATTTATGTCTATGTATCTGCATATATGAAACAAAAGGAAATGCTTGGCCGGCGCCGGCAACACCGGGTTCTAGTCCCAGTTGGGGCGCTGGATTCTGTCCCAGTTGCCCCTCTTCCAGGCCAGCTCTCTGCTGTGGCCCGGGAGTGCAGTGGAGGATGGCCCAAGTCCTTGGGCCCTGCACCCCATGGGAGACCAGGATAAGCACCTGGCTCCTGCCTTCGGATCAGCGCGGTGCGGCGGCCATTGGAGGGTGAACCAACGGCAAAGGAAGACCTTTCTCTCTGTCTCTCTCTCTCACTGTCCACTCTGCCTGTCAAAAAAAAAAAGGAAATGTTTAACATAAACATACTTTGGAGAAGAAGTGAGGAGGATGAAATTAGGAAAGAGCCAGCATATAGATGTAGTTTAGATACAGTAATGTGGGGCCAACACTGTGGTATAGAAGGTTTAGCCTCTGTCTGCAGTGCTGGCATCCCGTATGGGTGTTAGTTCAATTCCCGGCTGCTCCACTTCCCATTCAGCTCCCTGCTAATGTGCCTGGGAAAGCAGCGGAAGATGGCCTGCATACTTGGTCCCTTATACCCAAATACGAGACCTGGAAGAAGGTCCTGGCTCTGGCCTAGTCCAACTCCAGCCTTTGCAGCCCTTTGTGGAGTAACCAGCAGATGGAAGACCTCTCTCCCTGCTTCTCTTTCTGTATCTCTGCCTTTCAAATAAATAAGTCCTTAAAAAAGATACGTTTATGTTCTCATTCTTAACCTGCACTTAAATGATTAATACTATTATTTAAGCAGTGTGTACTATCAATTTTATATATTCCAGTATATAAAATTTTCATAATAAAAATTATGAATGCCATTCCCATAAAATAACAGATACATACAATAATAGGATAGGAAAATCAGTATGCCATATTTATGTGAAAATGTATTATCAGATTGACAAAGATTTATATGCATTATAATCTAATTTTCCCCTTGTGTAACAAGAAGAAACAAAGAAATATAACTTTGTATCTTTTTACTGTGATAGGAGTCTAAGAGTATTTTTCCCCAAAACTGAGTTGCCTACAAAGTGTTACCTGTTCTTGATTGGTGGGCCTATGGAAGAGCACCATCTACTGACAAAGCCTTTAATTTTATTATGTATGGGAGTGAAATAAACACTAAGTAGTAGTGACAGCCAAAAGCCTGCAGAGGTCACTTGCTCTTAGTTTTACTTCCTTTTTCCTTAAAATAACATCTTTACCCAGCACTTTTAGATAATGTGGAAAAATTCTGAATTTTAGAATATAGGAACTGCTGGTGATGTACTTGGAGCAGCGATGTTCATACAATAACCCTTGCAGAGTCGCAGGGGCTGGAAGACTAGAATAGCAACTATTACATCCTTTATATAGGTTGTCTTTTATTTTTCTTTACTTTTTTTTTTTTAATATTTATTTGAAAAACAATATGATAGAGATCTTCCATCTGGTGGTTCACTCCCATAATGGCCACAACAGCGCTGAGCCAGGCTAAAGCCAGGAGCCAGGAATTTCTCCTGGGTTTCCCACGTGGGTGGCAGGTGCCCCGGTACTTAGACCATCATCTGCGCCTTCCGAGTCACATTAGCAGTGAATGAAGTGGAGAGCTGGGACTCTAACCACCATTCTGATATTACATCCTGGAATCACAAATGGTGTTTTAAACCTCTGCATCAGAATGCTGGCCCCAGGTTGCTTTTTCCTATCAGCTTCAGGAAATGGGACATACCTGTAATGTTTTATTTGTCTTAAAACATTATTATTATTATTATTTATTCATTTGAAAGATAGAAAGAGCTGCCATCCACTGTTTCAGTACCCAGATGCCTTCAGGGGCTGGTGCTGGGCCAAACTG